>NC_056745.1:1281079606-1281139606 GCF_019279795.1 Protopterus annectens
ATATATATATATATATATATGTATCAACACCTCAAAATTTATTGGTAGCATATCTATATATGTTGTGCACATATATGGATCTCCCTACATATCTCTCTCTCTCTCACTATCTCTCTATGTATGTTTCTATTCAGATATATGTATATTTATAGATACCAATCCTTCCTAATTGCACAATTGTCTCTTCCCTATTGTAAACTGTCTATAAAGAAGGGTATGTATGTGAAAATATTCTCCAACAATACAGCTGAGATGGCTTATTGGAAAATTTCATTGGCTATGGTGTGCAGGTTCTTGGGTTCAAAACATGCAAGCGTTGTTTATTTTGTTGCTAGGCAGAAAAAGGACTGTTGGATAAAGAGTGGTTAAGGAAGTTTTGAGCAGCTTTGAGCATGTTTGCGTGACGGTACGAGGTGCTAACCAATGGTTAAATGAGTAGGCACTTATATCATGTAGGCTTCGCTTATCAGAGTGCAAATCTGCTTAGCCTTTACATTTAATGCAATGCTTACATGTGCTAGGCATAGCTCAGCCCTGGTAACCAGTGATCACATTCCAGTCTGATAAAATAGCAGTGTTATGACATCTTAATTCCCTGTACTTAACATGCTACTATATGCTGTTAGTACAGTAGCAAGGGGTATGACTATACTGTATGGGATACCTGAGTATACATGGGTAGTACCACAGACTTTTCTCTTTGGATTTGTTTCATACATGGGTAGTATCCCAGGTTATATGCAGTCACGCTTGCATGTTACACCAGCTACATTGCACTGGTTGACAAAAATAGTTTAAAACATATTGTATCATTACCTTAGTACTTTTAACAGTGCTTTTTCAAGTAAGAGAAGTTTGCAGATTGTAGTACTGGAACAATACACCCCTGCATGCAAAGCTGGACTCTGAGTACTGACTATCATGTTCTTGGTTTTTGAGCTGTATGTTTGTATGTATCTTCTATTGGATATTGATCTGATATGTTGATATTATCTGTAGACTACTATGTTTTTTGGACATGTCATTGAGGACTGTTGTCATGTAGTAATGGTATACCTTTCAGTTTCAGACATGTATCTTTCAAAACATTCATCCTATTGCAAAACCTGTTGGCTATCTACTGTCTGTCTGCCCTTTGTACAGATGTGCAAATGTCAGGTTTTGCTACTGCCATACCACTATGGAGGTGTCCACATTGTATTGTGCTGTGGGCTTGGACACTACTGCTAGTTCCGACATATGGGGCATTCCTTAATGTGGGCCATGCCTCATTTTCTTGCCTGTTTGAGGGACATTACAGAGGTGGTGGTCTACAGATTCACATACAGTAGGTGGCAATACATCACAGGACAGGACATGTGGAGACAGCCAACCAACATGAGGGACATATCCCCAGATTTGTTAACATATTCTGTGTTATCAGTGCTGTTATACACAAAGTGAATTGATAGATTGACAGGGTTTGTGTGGACATACATTTTAGTGGATGATGTCATAACTCACAGTGATATGTCTCTGACATTCATCTCCACTGGCATGCTGTCCACAGACTGGCTACGTCTGCCCATTATGCTTTGTGTGTTCCCCAGTCAGTTGGTGTCCTTGGTAAATCAGTTGTGGACTCTGGGGAATGCAGTCAGTGAATAAACACATCTATTCATATTACCAACATCATATACTGCACAAAGGATGTTACAAGAAACCCAGTGACATCTGCAACTGTCTCAATTTATGATACCAGTATGTCCAATCTACACCTGTGTTTGTGACTCTGTTCTCACCTAGTGATATAGGGGTTACTGCCTAGCTTAGTAAGTAGGGAATGTTATCAAAGGCTTTGTCCAGATCAAGGTAGGCTGTATGTGTGACCTTGCCTTCATCCACGGCTCAGGTGACTGGCATCAAGAAGTTGACCAGGTTGAATGAGCAGGTTACCCTCCACAAAAGTAAACTGTGTGGGATCCTGCGTCTGAGGATTCCCATATCCCTGTTTATTAGGTGCATGATTATACACTCCATAGCTTCACATAACAGACTTGTCAGGCAGTTGGGGCAGTATTTCCCAGGGTCTGTGGTCACACCACATTTGTGGAGAGGGGTGACTGTAGAAGTGCACAATTCAGTAGGGACAAGGCCTGAGGTGAGACTGTTCTTGAACAGGGCACACAGGTAATGTGTCAGGTCACTCTGTAGTTCATGTAGAACACAGCCAGGGATATTGTCAGGTCCCATAGAAGCTGTATTCCTGGCCTTGGACAGTGGTGTTTTAACCTGGCTGCAGTAATAATGGCTGCCTGACAGTGAACTGGTATTGTGATTGGTCCTTTGGGGGCGGGGGAGTGAGGGGTAATGTTTGCACTCAAGATGCCAGCCAGTATATTGGCATTATTTGTTGGCTCAGTCTGTGAGGTACCATTGTCTAGTAGCACAGAACAAATATTGGTATTGCCATGGAGATTCTTTACATAACTGTATGAGGTCTTGTCACTGTCTTTACTATGTTCTCCAATTCTGTTCTCACAGCTAACATTTTAGTATTTGATGAGGGATCTCAACTTTTCATTGAGGCTGATGCCTGTCTTGGGACTTCACCTTATTCCATATCAGTTCACTCCTTCTGTTGTACAGCTTCTTTATAGCAGGGGACCACCAGATCAGCTTCCTTTTTTTTGGAGGTAAGGGTCCTGGTCGTATTGGGTAAGGTGGTATCTATTCATTTGTGTACATGTTCATAGGGCATGGTTGTATGATTCAGCTGTCATGCAACTAGTCTCCATTTACATGGCTGCTGTGAGGTTAGCCACCTCTGATTTTATGAGGCCATAGTTAGCTTTGGAAAGGCTTTTCATAGTGGTTACCTGTGCAGTGGGGTAGGAGGGCTGTGGGTTTTCAAAGCTGATTAATTTGTGTACAGATATAACTGGGCAGCAGTTGACTATTGGTGGAGAGCAAAAGTTGCCCATGTTAGGAAGGACTAGGTCGATGTGATGGGCATGTGAATCGGTACACGAGTAGCTTTCACAGGTAATGGTGGGGTAGGTGAAGTCTACCAGTATGAGAGTGTTAGGTTGGACACTAATATTCTCCAGGGAGTTTATAGACATGGAGTTTGAGTCTTGGGACATGTTTGGAGACATATAGTAGGCTACAACCTGAACCACTATCTTACCCAATGCCAGCAACCCCTGCAAGATCTGTAGCGCATAATATTGGTCTACCACTCTGGAGATGTGTGCTTCCTTTATGAATATGAACATACCACCACCTTTGGAGCTCCAGTCAAAGTTCTGCAGCCAAAAGTTGTGGAATGAATTATAGGCTGGTATTGCAGGGGTGCTTCCTGCTGCCTTTAACCAGGTCTCTGTTACAGCAAAGATGTAATTGTTCCCCATTTTAAGGAATACTTCCAGTGAGTGCATTTTCAGATTTAGAATTCCAGTGTGCAGCAGCATTACCCTCTGACTGCATGTCTTTGTAGCTATCATATATTTCTGTATATTTATGTATACATACATAGATATATATATATATATATATATATATATATATATATATATATATAGATATAGATATATATGTATGTATTTATTCACATCTCTATATATATGTATGTATGCATATATGTGGATATAAATGTGGATGTATCTCTCTCTCTCGCTCGCTCTCTCTCTCTCTCTCTATATATATATATATATATATATATATATATATATATGGATTCACTTTATAACCTCGAAATGCTGAAATATCGAATTTCAGTATCTCGAGACTATAAAAACGAATCCACAAAACACCGACAAACAAAAACCGTGAAACCACATAACCGAAAACACCGCACACATTACACTAAACATACAACTCAACACCCACATCACAACATAAACAAAAAAAAACACACATACATAACTCACACACACATAAGCAGGGGGGCAAGCCCCCTTGCACCCCCCATGTGGGGGGCTGTGCCCCTCACACCCCCCCTACTTATATATACTAACTCCGAGATCACACAAACACAAAACAAAAGCTCACTCACACACGCGCATTTTCCAATCCCTCATACACACTCTAACTCCCACTCAAAACCCTTACAAAACACTCACTTACCTGACATAACACCTACATCCACACACGGCACCGCGCACCAACAAAACACAAACCCAGACATTACGTAGCGTAACTTCATAACCGCGAATTCGACATATATTCTAGATATGTGAAATTCATGATTATGAACGTTCGCTATTTGTAACATTCGATTTTATAGCTTCGAGATACTGAAATTCGACATTTCAGTATTTCGATGTTATAAAGTGAACCCATATATAGATATATATATATATATATATATATATATATATCTATATATATATATATATATATATATATATATATATTTGTGTGTGTCTACCTGAAAACACTGACACGCAAAAACACCGACAACGAGATAACCGACACCACAAAACCGAAAGTTCACAAACACGAAACTTCACATGCCCGACAAACCACAATCCTGACAATCAACAAAACAAAGCAAATACCTTTTCCGTAAATCACACACACAACACAAGCACACCAAAAACCTTACAAACCTACACTAAACCTTACATACACAACGATCTATGCACAAACCTTAACCCAAACCCTGTCCCTATGGTCCGTTACTATCGCACACTCACCTAACCCGCACCCTAACCCTAAAATCTGTCACTATCGCACACTTACCTTACCCGCACCCTGACCCTAATGTCCATCAATATCACACACTTATCTTAACATGTCGGTGTTCTCAGCATTGGGATTTTTAATCATCGGTCATCTCCGTTGTCGATCTTCCGATGTCGGTTATCTCGTTGTCGGCATTGTCAGCATTCAGTGTTTTCAGGTAGACATATGTATATATATATATATATATATATATATATATATATATATATATATATATATATATATATATATATATTATGCATAGATTTGTCCACATATATGCATCTCCATACATATATGCATGTATATATAGACAACCTGACTGATTCTACAGACTCCTTTCCCTGCTGTTGGATGACTGTACTAACTGATATATTTGGAATGTTATCACTATTTTCTAGGTCTCAGATGGTGTAATGGTACATTGCTTTGATCATAGTTTACAAGGCTCTGGATCCAGGACTAGGCAGGCCTTATTATTTTGTTGCAAGGCAGAACAGTTCTGCTGTGGAGGAAGGGATAAAGGCAATAATTAAAACAGGTCCCTAGTCTGGGCCGCTTCACCCCCATTTAGACAGTCTTTGGTCAGAGGTTCAGAGTCTGGCTCAGATGTCTGACTGCACTACATATATATATATATATATATATATATATATATATATATATATATATAGATATATATATAGATATATACACATATGAGTCCCTCTTCCTCTGCTTCAAGTTGACAAAGAGGTGCTGGACCTGCTCACCATCCTGTGGGATGCCAGTGGCAGTGGTGAGATCTCAGGCAAGTTGGTACCAGGCCTCCACTTTGTATTGGGAGCCCTGGTACTGGTTCTGTAGCAGTCACCCTTCATGGTCTTTAATGAGGAGTCCAGCCATGACCCTGGACTCCTGAATGGCACATCGCTGCACCCGAAAGCACACACTTTCACCAACACCTGCCATAGTGCCTACAGTGAGGAGCTATCGTTATGAGCTGTATTCTCACCTGCATCATTTAAATAGGGCTAATTTCCTGCAATTTACCATGATTGGACAGTTTTGGAACTGCTGAGCTAAGCTAAGCACCCAGCAAGCCTGCTTAGTTAAGATAACTATTGCTTACAGGGGTAGATGCTTAGCCTTAGTTACCAGTGCGCAGATCCATGTAGCTATGCTAAATCTTCCTTAAAATTTAAGTTTCATTGACACCTCACATTTAGAGCTGCTATACTGCCCTGGTTAGCATATGCATAATAATATTCCCTATCTATTTATGAAAAATACATTTTAGTTGTGTTAAAACATATGGATTGCTGTGAGGCTCAAACCATGAGTGGCTATATGTAAGGCAAATGCTCTAACCACTACACTATTCCAGTTTTGCAGTTAGTACTGTCTATATTTCTGGCTTCTTTTGATATTTAAACTCTGCTATGCATAGCTGCATGACTGACATACCTGACCAGCTATGCTTAAACTTTATTGCACACAGGAAAAAAATATGGACTATATTTTAAATATTGCTATCTGAAACTTAGAACATTGATGGAATGACGGGCTTTGGATTAGCATGTATTTTCTGAGGATGTAGAGTCTTAAACTCAAATATTTGTCATTATTTAATTACTTAAATTCACAGCTATTTGCCAGAGAGGTGCAGATTTTAGGGGAACACACCAAAAATATGAAGCAGTAATCTGGACATTCTGCGAAGATCTGTAAAGTTGGGAGGTATGGCTGTCTTTTATTTTCTCCACAGACACTAAAGTGTCCGTGGAAACTTTCATTCATTTTGAATTGCCGAACAGCAATTTTCAAGTGCAGGGGGCATGTGCATTGTGAAAGCACTGCTCTCGGACACACCCCCTGCACTCACACACAGAACAGTGTCTGTTTTAGAGCACGGCAGCATGCCTTCATACATATCCATGGCATGCTTCCATGCACAGGAACAGTTCCTTCCATGCAAGAATTAGCTATTCTTGCACAGAAGTTTGCTGAATCCTGGGGATAGCATTTAGTACAGCGTACAAAATTCTTATGCTTTAGCAAATCATTATTGGCATACTCATGAAAGGAAGCCATATTCAGCTGCAAATGAATTAAGAATTCTAAAAAAAAAGAATAATCAAAATTATTTACCACAGTATTCAATGAGAATTGAAATCAACTTCTATGAGGAAGATCACAAAAAGAATATACAACTAAATATTAAATTAAGTATAGTAAAGTTGTTGCTCTGACTATGCAAGTTGTAAAAGTCACACAAAAGCTGGAATTTTTTTACTGACTATCAATCACAGTTGCATCTCTTTTTAACAATGAGTGTCAATAAATTACAAAACCAAGACAATTGTTTGGATAAGCTCTGGATTGTCCGCTTTGTAGTCTGTGTGAATTTATAGCTGACTAGGCTCCTTTGGATGGCTCATGTTTGCTTGTCTAAAACTTGTCCCTTTTTTAACAGCAAACAGTGAAAATTAAAGCTAAAACAACAAAATATAAATCAAATGTAATCTTCTTGTCTACAAGCGATCTCTTCCCTCCTACAGTGACAAACACTGATAAAAAATAAAATATAAATTCAAATAAAATTTCTCTTACCAGGCAGCTGCACAGTCAATCACAAACCAAGGCAATTCCTTAAATGAGTATGCAATTAATGATTTGCTAATGCACAAGTATATTGTACAGTGTAATAGATGCTATGCATATTTAAAGGTAACAGCTGATAACACTGGTGATCTTTGTTCCTTGTGTCAAAAGTTGGATGATTTGCTTACCATTGTTAGAAGCAAATCTCGACTTAATGATGATGATTGCACGTGTGCAATTGGCATGGCTTGGAGAACTGTTGCATCATATATTAATGACTGGACTGATGAACTAAATAATGTTAGGCATAGAACAAATAGAACAGATTTAGGAAATGATGCATCTATTTTCTGCAAAGAACATTCAACCCCTATGAAACATGATAAGGCCCCTGAGAACTATGGAATTGTGGATGCAAGTACTCAGCAATCTGAGGATCCAGTTTGTTTAGAAGGAAACAAAAAAGAAAGAAAGGAATAAGTTATCAACAAATAACAAGGAAGAAAAAGAAAATGACTAATGACTGTAAAGGAAAGAGAATACATAGTAAAAAGGATTCTGTGTTGTTATGTAACACACTGGTGACAGGGAATGAAGATATCTGTCTATCAGAAAACCCTCAGTCTACAGAAAAAGGCATCACCTTTCCAATGGAAAAGGTAGAAAAAAGAGGCAAGGGGCAGGTGAAAATGAAGAAATCAAAACTGAATGTGGAAGGATTGAAGAACATTACTGTAAGAAAAAATAATAGAAATACATATGTTGACTACATGGCTCAAGCTGTGGATTTACAATGCCAGCTGGATGAGAATTTAATACACAGTGAAAACAGTGGAATTAATAAGACTAATAGTGATGAAGATCTATCCTTTGTAACAATCGATAGAGCAGAAATGAATGTATTAGAAGCTGAAGATACTTCAGAGATGGTCAGCAAAGATATTCTTGTAATTGGAGATTCAGCTATTAGAGGAACTGATACTTATATTTGCAGAGATGATAATGAACATCGAGTAGTGTTATGCTTGTCAGGAGCAAAAATAGAACATGTGAAACAAGCCTTGGAATACCTTAATGTAAGAAAGTATGGATCTGTTTTTATTCATGTTGGTACAAATTATGTCACCAACACAGATTCCTTGACTGTTAGTCAGAAACTGACATCCCTCCTTGATAGCTTAGCTTGATTTTTCACAAATCACGTACAGAAAGGCTAGTCAGGTCACTGAATGAAAATATTTTTTGGATAAATACCTACATGGAAAAAATGTCCTGTTTTAAAAAATGGAAATGTGTAGAACATCCAAACCTTATTTTGGACACACATGTGTTCAGGCAGGATAGTGTGCATTTGTCTAGATCAGGGAAGAGAATATTTGCAGCAGATATTTTGCAATATTTGACAAACACTAGCCAGGATTTTTGCCAGGTCAAAAATGTAACATTTCACAGATAGCAACATGTGATGCATTTCTGATGGTTGTTAATGCTAGAAGCATTAATAATAAAGTTTTTTTATTAGAAAATTTGCTATGTTCCGACAAGATTGATGTTGTTATTGTTTGTGAAACATGGTTAAAGAACAATGACTGGAAACCAATTCTGACAGGGTATAAATGTTTTTACTGTAACAGACATTCTAACAAAAAAATCAGGTGGAGGTGTTATGGTAGGGATTAAAGATAGGTATGAGACCTGTGATTATTACATGTTCATTGATAACACCAATACTATAGACTGTGTAACTGTGACAATAAAGACAACCCTGGAACATATAACAATTGTTGGAGTGTGTAGACCACTAAAGTCAAGTGCAGATGACCTAGAGGAATTCATACATTTCTTACAAGAAACACAGGAGGGAAGAATAATATTAGCTGGGGACTTAATTTACCAGAAACAGACTGGAATAATATTGATTTAACAATGTTAGCAAATAAATTATTCACAGAGCATATTCAGGAACAACAAATGCTGCAGATTGTAAAAAAACACTACCAGGAATATATTAGAATTTTGTTTGTGTTCCCAAAGAAATTACTGTAACTTCAAGTCAAGTTTTACCACCATTGATGTGCAGTGATCATGGGGTTATTAAGGTTAATTTGTTGCTAGAGAATTCTGCCAAACTGAAATTTAAGCCAATACACAGAAGTTAATTACAGGTTATAGGGAAGCAAAACAGCTACTATATAAAACTAACTGGAGTGAGGTGTTCAGTGGAGAAAGTGCAGATGGAATGTGGAAAGTTTTGAAAGAGAAATATGAGTGCAAAAAGTAAAAAAAAATGTTTAACATCAGGATCTAGGCACGCAACATCAGGGGGTATATTTCCATAAGAACAAGATACCTGATTAAGGTGAGAGCAAAACAAATATAAGAAATGGAAGAGAGGTCAAACTACAACTTTGAAAACTGAAATAAGCAAGCTGGATAAACAGATTAAACATATGTTAGACAAGATCAAGAAAAATTTGAAGAAAATGTATATAAAGATATTGAGCATAATAGGAAACCATTTTATAGATAGATAAGATGTGAAAGGAGTAAAGATACACAAATTGATAAACTATATGCAGATTCTAAAATTTATTCTCAGACACAGCAGATTATAGATATATTTACAAAATCTTATGCAAAACAGTTTGACTCCACAAAAAAGGGTGGTAAGTTGTCCTAGTGACATTCAAGTAACCCCAGATACTGGAATCAAATTAGACTATATTAAGAAAGAACTGTGCAAACTGGATCCAAACAAAGCACAAGGAAGAGATGGAATAAGTAACAACGACCTGAGAACACTTCAGCCAGAACTTACACTACCATTATATCTCTTATTCACTAGGTCATCTAAATATGAGGAGATTCCACAAGACTGGAGACATGCACTTATTAAACCTGTCTTTAAGGGAAAGGGGAGTAGGACAAACCCAGAATCATATAGACCCTTAAGTCTACTTTCATGTTGTGGAAAAATAATGGAGACAGAAATACTGGATAAGTTGTTGTCAGAACTGGGTAGGTTGGACTTGAAACCATATATCAGCATGCATATGTTGAAAATATATATATTGCCACCTGTAACATGATGTTCTATAACACTATATTAACAACTATGAATGAAAAATTGTGCTGTGATGTGATTTATATAGATTTAACTTCAGCATTTGACAGGGTCATACACAAAACACTGATCAGTAAATCAGTACAACTAGGTATTGATGTAACTGGACAGGTGAAATACCTGGTTACAGTCAAGATGTCCCGCAGGGCTCTGTCCTAGGCCCTTACTTGTTTAGATTGTTTCATACCTTACTTTTTCATCTGAGGTGTTCTACAGTCTATATGCTGACAACCTGAAATTAGGTAAACTGATTACAAGTGTTACAGATAAAGCATGTCTGCAAAATAATTTGACTAAATTGACCATTTGGGCACAGGAGAATAATATGTTGATAAATACATCAAAAACTAAGCATATGAGAGTTGGGAGACATAAACTGAAAGGTGAATATTTAATACAGCATGCAGTGATCAAAACTGTAGACTCATTTAAGGACCTGGGTATATGGGTAGATGCGGCTATGAGTTTTTCTAATCATATCATCCAATTGGCTAGTGATAGTTATAGAACTATAGGTTGTATAAAAAGATTTATAAAGTCTAGGAAATCAAACATAATGAAGTCGTTGTTTGTTAGTTACATTAGACCCAAACTTGAGTATGGAATAACAATATGGAAACCCTATAGGAAAACAAGCATGAATAAACTGGAAAGAGTACAGCAGAAATATACCAAGGGCTTCCATGAATGTGAAAATCTAAGCTATTATGAAAGACTACAATATCTTAACTTGTACAGTGTCTCATAGATATTTAAGAGGAGATCTTATTCAGGTATATAGGGCATTTAGGGACAACTACCTCTGGCAATGTTTGGGGTTTTCAAAAAGTACTAGAGAATCATCAGACATCCTATGTAGAAGATTCTATAGGAATGAGAAGTGTACTAACTGGTTCTCTGACAGAGTAGCTGATGCTTGGAACAGACTACCAGATTACATTACAGCAAGTACTAGTTTAAATATTTTTAAGAACAGCCTGGACATTTATTATGGGAACAAGTGTTTTGGTATACTGGCACGCTAGATGTGCATTAATGCCCGTGCTTGAAACATTTGTATTTATGCATGTATGTAAGGCAACATTGTTTAAATAAGCTCTGGATTCTATTATGATCTTATATAGTGATTGTAGCTGAGCGATGAAGATAATGTGTTGTGATGGGAAACTGAATTATATTTTAACTCCTCTGGTGACCTAAACACACTAACAGAATATAACTGAAGGGTCATTTTACAATTTTTATCCTACCAGACATGCCATGGGATAGGTTGCCTAACATCCCGATATGCAAGTTACATACTGTAGGGAAACATTAAAGCTAGTTGTGGAAGTGGAATTGATCCTCCATAGGACTGCTGTTGTAATCTGATATACTGTATTTACATAATGAGAATGGCTGTTGCTTGTGATTTACTACAGTATCTATAAGCAATCACAAATAGCAATAAGTGTTTAGATTATTTGCTCCAAAGTTGTGGATTGGATATCATTGGTTTAATTTGTGAATGGAAAAAGCTAACCATAGAAGCAGCACAAGGTGAAGCCAGATTCATTTTATACAGAAGCAAAGAGCCTAATAACACTGGCATGGTATGTTGTCAATAAATTGTGCAGGCAATTATTGTCAAGCATGTGTGAGGAGTAATGAATACCTGGTAGCCCTCTGGGGATTAAAGGCAACCATAACCCACTTTTGTAGAACACTGCAACAGGGAATCTTGATTTGAAGACTTTGAATAATGTAAAATAATCTTGGGATAAAGTACTCTTTTAAGCAAAAGAAGCTTGATTTCAAACGAAATGTTACATGTTACCCATTCCCAGGGAGGAGCATCTATTTGTTGCATCATTGTGCTAATATTGACATTTCTAGTTTCTGCCTGTGATTCAGCAAGGCTTATATGCAGATAATTAAAATGGTTAGATTCAATATCAAATTATATGTCAATTCCTGAAAGCAGGACTGAGTCATTCCCTGATACATCACTACTGATTCTGAGGGGCTAAGTTTGTATCTAATAGACATTGCCACTGCATAAAATCTCTCAAGCTGCGGGTAGGCTGTCTGACATATTTGACATACATATCAACCAACTGTCCACAAATAATATGTAGACTCATCGAACACTCCGAAGCCCAAGTCTCAATTCCACTGAGAATACAAAGTCCAACTCAATGTAAATGAAAAAATACAAGTTTATTTTAAGCCGTTGAAACCATACGCTTTTCGTCGGCTAACAGTTCGACTTCTTCAGAAAGAACAAACAAGCAAACAGTGCCTCCCCTTCATTGAGAACATTTAAACAGTTCACTAATTGAGAATAGCAAGTCACATGATTGAACCTCATCTGAATTAAAGGCCCAGCACTAAAAAAGCACTAGGGAAACAATGAACAACTAAATGCTCATGTATTAATACAATACCAAAATGTTAAAACCATATTATATGCAAAATAGATTGCCAGATAAAACAATGTGTACATACACACTTGACAAATCTAGGACATGTAAGTAAATAAAGGTTTTAATTTTGATCATAAAAATTTTGGTATTGTATTAATACATGAGCATTTAGTTGTTCATTGTTTCCCTAGTGTTTTTTTAGTGCTGAGACTTTAATTCAGATGAGCTTCAATCATGTGACTTGCTATTCTCAATTAGTGAACTGTTTAAATGTTCTCAATGAAGGGGAGGTACTGTTTGCTTGTTTGTTCTTTCTGAAGAAGTCGGACTGTTAGCCGACAAAAAGCATATGGTTTCAACGGCTTAAAATAAACTTGTATTTTTTCATTCACATCGAGTTGGACTTTGTATTCTCAGTGGAATTGAGACTTGGGCTTCGGAGTGTTCGGTGAGTCTACATCGCGTTTTCTAGCTTTTTTAGGTTTGTCCGGTGTCCACAAATAATGCTAGACCACTCAAAAGAGAAAGAGAGAGAGAGAAAGAATCATAGGGAATGAAGTAGTGAACTTATGAAAAGACGCTGCTAGGCAGTCATCTAGTAAAAGCTTAACAGCAACAAGTGGAAGCTGCTTTTAGACTTCGGCCACTATGCCATCATTCCTGGTGCTTTATTTGTTTTTAGATTTTTAATGATGGAGGTCACCTCCAGCCTTGTGATAGGAGTAGTGGGTGATTTTGCTTGTTCTTGAGTCAAGATAGTAAGTTGCACATAAACATGTGCAAGATAAGAGTGTTGCAAGGAACTCCCTATGTCCTGATCTGGACTTTCATAAAGCTTCTGGTAATATACCCTGGATTTGTGTAATGCAATGTTGAGTCTTACCATCCTCATTCCTGTTCTAAATGCACAGTGGTAAGGGTGTGTGTTATACTTATTTCCCTCTGCATCTCCTAGCAAGCCTAGAAAAAATTTGAAATGAAATATAATATTGCGGTCATTGTTTATCCAAGGCTAGTTCTATTCCAAGGCTAGTTCTGTTTTTTTCATTAAATATATCTTGAATCTTATTTTTAACATCATACTTTGTGAGAGGAATGCTATCTTAAAACCATTTTGTATTGATCTTGCTAGGTTTTCAGGTCTTTGTGCCACTATTTGCAAAGGTCTAATATCCAGATTCTAAGTTAGGTGTGCAAAAAAAAAAAAAAAAAAAAAAACAACATGACATCCCAAAGAAAGTGAATTAAGTAGTCATATGAGTATGGGCTGTGAAGAACGTGTGCATATTGTCCAATAGATAAAAGGAGAGTCCAGCTTCCTGATATAGTAGGGAATCTTCTTGGGCTAGGCTTATATAGGCACCAGGGCCGTTAGCCTAGTACACACCTATGAACCTATATAGAGAGCCATGTGACTGAGCCATGGCTTAGTGAGTCTTGCATTAGGGGTTAAAGAGAATGATCTGGTAGATGTAGTATCATGATCTCCAAACAAACAATTAAAATCCCCTGATAAGATGAAGGAACTTTGAATATTGTATAAAACTTTGAAGTACAAGGGATAAACCAAAAATTCAAAGCGGAAACCCTCAGATACTCATATAGGCAGCATCCAGGATTCCAACTCAGGTAAAAAAAGCAGGCAGAAACATCATTTTAATTGCTTTCATTCTTTTTACTAATCAAAGAACTTCTTCAGAAAATACAATCAGGCAAAACTGCCAAGTTTTAAAATAAAAGAAAATGACATGTTAAGCAAATCATTCAATAGAATCCAAGATTAAATTAATTTATACAACACACTAGCAAACATTTTGTTTCATTAAAAAATACACATTAAATATTACACTTGTATTAATGATTGTTAAAAACAAATGATTATGTTAAGTTGCTTTGTATTTCAACAAGTTTTTAACAGAAATCACGTCATTTATTTCTGGAGTAACATCTGTCCTCAAAAACTATTGCCATTTAAGTTCAAGATAATCAAGATAATTATTGCACTGATCTTCATATCTATTCTGAGCCACCTTTTCTATAACAGAAAGTACACATTTACATAAATCTTTGCAGCTTAAACTTTGTTTAACCAAGGCATTGGTAATATACTTTTTCTTTATGGCAAGTATATGCTTTCTCATTCTATCAGCTAATTTTCTAATTGTTTTTTCCAAGAGGAGTGGTTTCTGGCCCAGAAATTGTAGTTTATTGGCTGTGTGGGCAGTTTTTCCATCCTTTTCATCTTTCTGGTTTAAAAGCCCAGATTTGTGTGGGTTTGTGCTTAAGCTCAACACTGCGGGCCAGAGCTGAGGCAAACTATTAGTGGTGCCAGAAAGTCTGCTCTTCAATTTTTCCCTTAGATCTTGCCAGTTCTTTCTCTCTTGCACTTCAAATAGCCTAATCGCTTTGCACTTCAACAGCATTTTGTAGCAATTATTGTAGCACACCTAAGTGCCATCAGCACTAGTCATTCTTCACGGAAATAGCTCCAGTACTTAGTAGTTATGACAGCTCCTCCTGGCATGATTAAAGGGCAGTTCCCTGTCCTTTATCCTATTAACCTGGTGCACTTAGGCATTCTGAAGCAGTGCAGCAACTGCCTCATGTACACAGACAACCCTCTCCTCTTACCTCCCAACACTCAGACTTGTGAGAGATATACTTATATCAACAAATTGGAAGCTATGCACTCTCCAGCCAAGACTGGACTAGCTGATCAAGAAGGGAAGGTCAGCACCTGCACCACACCACATGGAACACATTGCCATCCAGAACACCCACTATCACAGCTTTCACATAAAAACACAAACCACACATCCTCCTTCACGGAGGCTCTCAATTGAAATGTGCCCAAACAGCAGAGACCTCCAAGACAGAAATGTACTCAACCACCACAACACAGTGCAAACTGCAGGACACATAGCTCACCTCCACAGTATGCCCCTCAACCTAAGCCCCTAAGGCTAAACACCTTGCCCAATACACTAATCATAGGTGACTCAATAGTGAGGCACACAGGTGTCCCACTCACTAGGTTGAATAAGGAGAAGGTAACAGTCAACTGTCTATCAGGTGCCAGAATCTGACACATAACACAGGCACTCAGGTCACTCCACAACAATTACAACTGTGACTCTGTCATTCTCCATGTGGGTGTGAATGACCTGAGATACACTTCCCTGGACTACATGAAACGAGACATGGTGGAGGTCTTGGATTATGTTGCCCAGGCAGGTATGACACTAGCCCTGAGCAGTATCCTACCATCACCTTGATGATACCACAGTACAAACAAAAATGATCAACTTCAACAATTGGCTAGGTTTCTGGTATCATTGTAAGGGGATCCAGTATCTGTCTCATTGGAATGACATGATTGACAGACCTCGATGGTTTTCCAGAGATGGCCTGCATCTGTCACCCCTGGGTTTCCGGGTACTGGCTAAGGCTCGTGCCACTCCTATAGTGGCTTTTTAGGAGATGTTCCAAAGACCAAATTACCACTGTAGCAGCTATAAATAAATGGAATCTGAGTATCATGCTTCTCAATGCTAGAAGACTAAATCTCAAGATGCATTCACTCGAAGCACTGCTCAAAATGGAGAACATTGATATTTGTGCTGTAATGGAGACCTGCTTGAAAGTGGGAAAAAGCACCCCTGCACTACCAGGCTATGACTCATTTTACACCTTTCAACCCAGAAACATGGACAGAAGCTCCAAAGGCAGTGGTGTCTCCATATTCATAAAGGATATGCACACCTCCAGACTAGTAGCCCAGTATAACGCATCTGAAATACTTCAGATACAACTAACATTGGGTAAGATGGTGATCCAGGTCATAGCCTGCTATAGGTCCCCAACCATGTCCCTAGATTCTCACTCCACATTCCTAAGCACATTCTTACTAGGAGACTTCAACTACCCCTCCATCAACTGGGAAAACTACTCAAGCACCAATATATTGGCCCAACGCTTCCTGGAATTCATCAATTCCAATGCCCTAGAGCAGCTCCTTCTGACCCCCACCAGAGGAAGCAACATCCTTGACATGGTTATTACTAACATGGGCAACTGATGCTCTACACCAATAGTCAGTCCCTCCCTGGTCAGATCCGACCATAAAGTAATCACCATGGAAATCCACACCTCACCCACACCCCCTGCAAAGGTAACCACCTTGAAAAACTTCTCCAAAGCTACCTTGGGACTCCTAAAAACAGAGGTGGCTAACTTCACAGCACCTATGCCAATGGAAAATAGCTGCATGACTGCTGATTCATACACCAATGCACTGTACGAACATGTACACAAGTGCATGGGACTAGCCATACCCAACAGAACCAAGATGCTCTCCTCCAAAAAAAGGAAGCCAATCTAGTGGTCCCCTGCCATTAATAAACTCTACAACAGAAGGAAAAAACTGTTGCAGGAAGAAGGTGAAGTCTCAAGACTGGAAAAACTTCCTTATTAGCCTCAACAAAAAGTTGAGATCCCTCATCAAATCCTTTAAAGCCAGCTGTGAAGGCAGAATTGTGGTAGACACTAAAAACAATCACAAAGCCTTCTATAGCTATATCAAGAACCTCCATGGCAATACCCAGATTTGCTCTGAGATACTGCACAACGGTACCTCCTATACTCAGCCAACAGATATTGCCAACATACTGGCTGACAGATTCAGTACCAACTTTAGCCCTCTCTCCCCCACAAAGTAACAACCACAATACCGGAAGAATGACAGGCACCCAAGATTACTGCAGTCGAGGTTAAAGCTGCATTGTCCAAGGCCAAGAATACAGCTTTCATGGGACCCGATAATATCCCTGGCTGTGTTCTACATGAACTACAGACCAAACTGGCACCACATCTGTGTGTCCTGTTCAGTCACAGCTTCACCTCAGGCTTTGTCCCTACCAAATGGTGCACTGCTACAGTCATCCCTCTCCAGAAAGTGGGCTTGACTACAGACCCTGGGAATTATCACCCCATTAGCCTGATGAGTCTGATATGTAAAGCTATGGAGCACATCATCATGGACCTGATTAACAAAGATATAGGCAATCTCCAAACTCTACACCCCAAGCAATTTGGCTTTGTGAAAGGGAGATCATGCCTGCTCAACCTGGTTGACTTCTTTGAGTGAGTCACCAGGGCTGTGGATGAAGGGAAGGCAGTGCATACAGCCTACCTGGATCTGACCAAGGCCTTTGATACCATTCCTCACTCAGGAATTATTGATAAACTCACCAAACTAGGCATCAACCACTATATCACTAGGTGAGTTGCAAACTGGCTCACAGATAGAACACACAGTGTGAAAGTAGCAGACTCCAAGTCAGACTGCCAACCAGTCATGAGTGGAGTCCCTCAGGGATTGGTTCTGGGTCCTCTCCTGTTTGGAAACTACTTCTCAGAAGTTCAGGCCAACACAAATATACTCTGGCTGACCAATTTCACAGATGACTGCAAGCTGGGAGCCATTATTAACTCCCCAAGTGATGCAGACATCCTACAGAAAGGCCTCACTGAGACCAATGACTGGTGTCAAAACCATGGCCTTAAGCTTAATGCCAAAAAAATGTGTCATCATCCCCTTTGATAAAAACTCAGTTCCCACTAATTACCACATTGATGGGAGCCAACTGAACACTGAAGGTGTTATAAAAGATCTGGGGAAGCAGGTTGACAGCAGCCTTTCCATTGACCACCACATCACTACTGTGGTCAGAAAGTCCTTCTAAGTGGCACATCTCATTACCAAGGGTTTTGAATCCAGGAAGAAAGACGTCATTGTCTCTTTCTACTCTTCCTTCATTAGACCGGTCATTGAGTATAATGCCCCATTTGGTATGTACATCACTAGACACCTGGAACAGCTGGACAGGCCACAGAAGTACCTCACGAAGAGGATCATAAGCATTAAAAACATGTCATACACGGACAGACTCAAAAGATTCCAACTATTCTCTGTCTCATATCACCTACTTAGAGGCAATCTCTGCTTGACTTACACAGCCATGTCTGACCTAGGTCTGTTAGAAATGCTACATCTAAAGAAATCCCAATCCCTCCACACCACATGCTCCAGAGACCTCAACCTAATTACTACAATCAACAGAACATGCTGGAGGGCCAGGTTCCTCACCCAGAGACTGCCCATGCTCTGGAATAGACTTCCCATACATGTCAAGCAGAGCACCTCACTGACCCTCTTCAAGGGATTAAATTATGTTATCCTCATTAAGCCAATTCTGAGGTCACGTGATGCCAGGCATTAAGGTATTTAAGTGTATTTGAGTATGATGTTTTAAATGGATCTGATGAAGTACATGTGTGTATGAAAGTGCTTATCTGGGATATTTTTTGATATTTTTGTATTTTTGTACCACAATAGTTTTAAGCTTTTTAAATACATTTTTTATGCTCTTTTGTCTCTCTGCCTAGCCAGCTTTTTTTGAAATTTATTATGTTATAAACAAATAATATATGGAACCAAATACCCATTAAGCACCACAAAAGAAGAAATATGCATAAGGGTATTCCTATGGTTTAGCATGAGTAGAAGTAGATGTGGCATAGCACCCCATTCTGTGAGAATGGTAGCTTACAATACTTCTAGCTGTAGGAGGTCATTGTGGGTAGAGGAAACTGGAGCTGTAGTAGAGCTACATTGTATTGGAGCTGGCAAAGATCACTTTGGGTCTGGAGATATGTCCTTCTGAAGTTCTGTTCCTTTTAGTGACTGCTGCATACCAATCTTTATTATCTAGGAACACCAGCGCTGTTTTATCTTTTAAATACATAAGTACCTCCTCTATCTGCTGGGAAGTATGTGGACCATCAGATAACCCTATTTGGAGTCTGGCAGGACAGACAGCATATGCCCTTATGCCATTTACCTTCAGATATATCAACAAGAGATACCATACCTTTCTTTTGGCTACTACAAGCTTTGAAAAGTCATTATCAAACTGGATTTTATAGCCCAATTAAGTGATATTCCTTTTCATCCAAGCAGCTTGCAGAACCTTTTCCATCTGTTAATAGGATAGGATATGCACGATCACTCTTTGAGATGAAGCATTTAATGGTGGTGGGCAGCTAATGAGTAAAGGGCTGTCTCTAACATCATCTAGGTCAAAATATCAAGTCCCAAAGGGTTTTGTAATCATGATTGATGAAAGCAAATTGTATCTTGTTGTTCCACTTCTAAAATCTTAGTATTATTTCCGCCATTTCTATTTTCATGGTTTTCCAAGAGATCATGTGATAATTGCTTAAAGTCCAACAGGAAAGTATTTGATGCTCCCACTCATCAAGCTGCACTGCTGCTCCTGGACCACATGCTCAAGCTTGCTTATGCAGTCAGCAACTCCAACTAGTGATGTTCTTAATCTCTTCTACTTGAGCTCTAAAGGATTACTGGAAGAGCTCTTTAGAGCTCTTTAGATAGAGATAGTTGGTTGATAGATGCAGTAAGAGACTTTACATTTGCATACTGCACTGGTGCTGGGATTGTAAATTGCTGTTGAGATGTTAACTGCTCTGAGGTACTCCCTACTGGTTGTTGCATAGGAGGTGTGGAGTCTGTGGATGCTACCACAGTTGTACCTGCTAAAGGTTGCAGTCACAAAAGTGTTGGGGTTTACTCTTTTTTTCAGTTTAAGGAAAGATAGTGTACACCAAATGGCCCTCTGTCAAACCGCTGAGGTGAAGAAAAAAATCAGTTGCACTCAGATTGATGTCTAGAGTAGATTTTGGGAATTTTGGTGATTACCACATGAAACCCAGAACCAGAAGCCCACTCCATTTTTTGATGGAAAACAAAATAAATTGTGATTACTAAGAGCATTGCTGTAACTTCAAAAAATACTCCAGTGTTTTTTAAAAAAGAAAAAAAACTGTTTCTGCATAAAGGGCAGTAGAGATCTCCTGTTTTTTATAATGTGGTACTGTCATATTCTGAGATACATTAGCCACAGTAAGGGATGACCTCATTATGGGCTAATCTACATGTTGCCGAATTGCTAACTACCATGGGCAGATCAGCTGCTAATGCTTCTTGTGATGTGTGCAAGGTTCAAAGCTTTTGTATTTTACTCTTTTTTTTCTCAAAAGCCTTATTTATATTTTACATTACATCACTGGTGTCCAGAGGTAGCACAGAGGACTAATATGTTTGGTGGGAAGTACTGGGTTGGAAGCCTTTTTAGTGACTTTAAGGCATGATACTTAGTATTCTTTCTGTTTAGTGGTTTCTTGCTCCATCTTTTTTTTTTCTTTTTTTAATTAAGTGTCATTAAGGTGTGATATATAGAGTATCCCTAATGTTTAGTGTTTTCCCTGAACCGTATACCTAATGGCCATTAGGTCGCAAGATGAAAATGCAGTCCCTGGTAGCTAGTGTCCACTCTACCCACATCTTGTGCAAGAGTCTTCAATGTGCAATCTGCTATCCCTGGTGTCTAGTGTTTCCACATGTCCACATCTTGTATAAATGTCATTAAGGCACAACTATTATCCCTGGTGACATGTGTGCCCCAACCACCTTGTACAAATGTCGTTAAGGCATGGCAAAGACTTCTACTTGATATCAGGTGTTCTCAATGATCTACATCTTTAGTGTTTTCCCTGTGGGCTAGAAGGCCCTCTCACCTACATTTTCAGAGTTTCTCCCTGGTGGCTATTATTCCCCTGACCCAATGTTCCAGATTTTGCTTATTAGTCTATGCACATATGGAAGTATGACAGACATACAAACTCACCCACATGCACACACACTAGCACACACAGACACATACACACACACACACACACACACACACACACACACACACACACACACACACACACACACACACACACACACACACAAACCTAGACCCTCACTAATCCCCTTGCTGAAACTGCCCAGGCAGACATACATGTGTGCAAAGACTCACACATGCATGAGTGAGTGAGTGAGTGAGTGAGTGAGTGAGTGAGTGAGTGAGTGAGTGAGTGAGTGTGACAGGCAGGGTCAGAGTAAATGGGGATGGTTTATCAAGCTTAGGGAAGGGTTGGATATTCAACAAGTCCTGGAAGTGGCTGGAGAAAGGCAGGAAAGGGAGGGCCAGTTTCTGAGAGGTTATAACTATACTAACAGCTTACTAAGCCATCTTTCTCAGATGGTGTATAATTACAGTAATAGCTTATTTGGACCTCTTTCACACATGGTTTTAGGAAATGAGCACCCCTATCTCTCCTGAATTGCAGATGACTGAGTAAGTGGGGGGGGGGTTTAAATTTTTTTAGTAAGATTTAGTGTACATATATTGTATTTTTGAAGGGCTTGATGCCTCCTAATAAATTAAACGTATGTTGGCCTTGTGTTGCCTTCATTGTTGATGGATGAACATCTAGAGCAATTCAGATGATATGAGGTGATGGGGTGAAAGTTCAAGATCTGGTAAGATCTGAGACAATGTGTTGGGAAAAAAATGGTGACATCAGATGTGGACATCTCATGTGTCTACTACTAGGAAATAGGTGGAGACTACCAAATTTAATTATATAATTGGGGGCAGGAGTACAAAGCTGAGTGAGTTAATAAACTTTGCAAGCTCACACTGAATGATTACACGGATGAAACACACTTCTTAGCTCTTAAAGACATATAAATAATTGACAAGATATCCAAGTTAATAGGTGGCAGGAATGACTGGTACAGTATCTACATTTTAAATGATTAGAAGCTGGCAGTAAAATGGGCAGGCTGATTTAAGAGCCTGTCTAGAAAGTATTTTGCCAATAGGAACTATAAACTAATAAATCATTGTCTAAGGGATATCTGAACAACAGTCTGTACCATGATGGTTAAAATGAAAAGACATACTGATTTATGATGGTTTAAAATGAAAGACATACATAATGTTTTACGAATGTAAATGCAGAATATTAAGTTAAAAAAGACTTGTTTGGTCTGTGTTTTAATAAAGTGAGATGTAATAAGCTAACTGTCAATGATATCCATCAAAAAAGTTGCTTGCTGTACTGCCAGAATTTTTATTTATTTATTTATTTATTTTTTGGGAGGGTGTAGTAAAATACATTTGTCTTATATTTATATATATATATGTCTTATAAATATATATTTGTTTTATAAATGTTAAGAACTTTCTCTTCCTAGGAAGAAGGCACCGACAGAATTTGGCTACAACTAAGGAATCTCATTACAGAATGGACCAGCCAGACTGAAAGTAGCGGGGGAACATGGCTGTGAAATCTAAGTTAGACATAGCAGGCATGCCGATAGCAACTCAATACACATTGAATTGTGCATATTTAATATACAAAAGGCAGAAAGCATCTATGTGACGTGATATAGTTTTACTGCTTTGAGTTTTAACTTTGTAATCATTCATTAAATCTACTATACATACTGTATCTCAGAATAAATATACGGTAGCTTATTTAAGAAGAATTTTACCGGAAAAGATGTGCTTGACTGCAATAGGTGACTGTATGTCTTGTACACAGCTCACTTTACCTCATCATGCTTAAGAATTAGTATATAACATTTTACCCTTTCCTGAAATTTGTCACCATTTGTGTTCCATTAATTTCTCAGACACTCTGTGCAAGTCATCTGCCAACTAGTTTGTTTAAAAAAAATCCTGATATGTCTTGCGAGTTCACCAGTTTGCTCTATTGAACTCTTTCATATTCACCCAGATCTACTTTTCTAAAGAAAGTTTCTTTAAAAAAATATGAAGGTCTGATGTTTAGACAAACTGAGGTACCCTTTAAGTATTTTTCTTTGTGAAATCCATCACTTACAGCTAAGTATAATAAATAATACAAGACGTTGTGCCCATAGGAGTACATTATATGATGTCTATTCAGTATGTTATTCAAGAAACTCTGTGTCTGAAGAACCTCCAGTCTATGTAACTGTGGGTACCCAATACTGAAATACTTTAATCATGTGAACTGTCATCATTTTGAGATCACTATGTTATGTAGCCTGATTGATGGTAATATACTGGTGTCCCAAAACAACAGAAAAAGCCATTCATCACTTACATTACTGCTATGATTTCTCTAAACTAACACATTTTTTACCATGACTGAATCATATATTAGAATTTAAGCATGACAGGTCAAGGTTTAACTAAATTCTGCATCCAGAAACTGATGTGAAAATAGGTGCTCACCTGTACATAAAAGAAAAAAGGAAAACAACAGATTTTGTACTTACTTTTCTCACTGGCATTGAGAAAAACAGCTCTTGTACTCACTTTCCTCACTTATCTAGAGGAAAATAATTTTTTATTCAGGCATGTCCAAG
Organism: Protopterus annectens; assembly: GCF_019279795.1. Classification (NCBI taxonomy): domain Eukaryota; kingdom Metazoa; phylum Chordata; order Ceratodontiformes; family Protopteridae; genus Protopterus; species Protopterus annectens. The sequence continues at coordinate 1,281,103,758 of NC_056745.1, forward strand.
GGTCAGCTCCCAGTGTTCTCCCCTGTCTATCTGATGAATCTGGGCATCTTGAGGCAATGTAGAAATTGCCTCATGTACACAGACAACCCTCTCCTCCTACCACCAAGCACTACAACCTGTGAGAGATGCACTTATCTAGCCAAACTGGAGGTAAAGTTCTCACCAACCAAGACTGAACCTGACAGTCATGAGGAGAAGGTAAACATTTGCACCACACCACACTCATCACATAGTCTCACTGCGTCTATACCACCAAAATCCACACATAGAAACTCAAAAACATTCGCGGAGGCTCTCAATAATAATCTGCCTAAGCAACAGAGACCTCCAAAGCAGAAACACAAGCAACCACCATCCCCCAACACAACCCAAATGACACATAGCCCACAGATTCAGTGTGCCACTCAAACACAGCCAATAAGGCAAAACAACATACCCAACACACTAGTCATAGGTGCCTCTATAGTCAGGCACACTGATGTCCCACTCACCAGGCTAAACAAGGAGAAGGTTACTGTCAGCTGCCTGTCGGGTGCCAGGATCCGCCACATAACCCATGCACTCAGGTCACTCCACAACAAGTACAAATATGACTCTGTCATTGTCCATGTTGGTGTGAATGACCTGAGACATACCTCCCTGGACTACATGAAAAGAGACATGGAAGAGCTCTGCAATTTTGTAGCCCAGGCAGGTATGACCCTAGCCCTGAGTAGCATTCTGCCATCACCCAGAATGATACCGCAGTACAAGGACAAAATGATTGATTTCAACAATTGGCTAAGCTTCTGGTGTCATTCAAAGGGGATCCAGTATCTGTCTGCTTGGGATGACATGATCGACAGACCGCAATGCTTTGCCACAGATGGCCTGCACCTGTCGCCCTTAGGATTCCGGATACTGGCTAAGGCTCTTGCTGTACCTATAGTGCCTTTTTTAGGCAGGGTTCAAGTAACAAATTCACCACCATAACAGGAACAGGCAAGCAAAAACTGAGGGTAATGCTACTCAATGCTAGAAGTCTAAATTTCAAAATGCACTTACTCGAGGCACTCCTTAAAATGGAGAACATCGATATCTGTGCAGTGACTGAGACATGGTTCAAGGCTCTAGAGAGCACCCCTGCACTACCAGGCTATAACTCATACCACACTTTTCGGCCATCTAACCTGGACCGAAACACCAAAGGTGGGGGTGTGTCCATATTCATTAAGGATATCCACACCTCCAGGCTAGTTGCTCAGCATAATGCATCCGAGGTTATCCAAGTGCAACTAACTCTTGGCAAAACTGCAATCCAAATTATAGCTTGCTACAGATCCCCCACCATGCCCCAGGATTCCCACTCCTCTTTTCTTGATGTACTGGAAATTATTAGGGTTCTAACAAACACCCTAATAATGGGCGACTTCAAATACCCCACCATTAGCTGGGAAAACTACTCATGTACTAATTCCTTAGTGCAATGCTTTCTTGAATTCATAGGTTCATAGGTTCATACTAGGCTATCTGCCCTAGGGCATTTATAAGCCTAGCCAGAGTGTATTTGGCTTTCGCCATCCATTTTAAATTAATTTTGCTATGCCCTTTTTTGAGGTTAGTATACTGTGCTTCTGCCTAACAGTGACACAGAAGTGATACCCGGGGTAAACCTACGATCTCCCATCCACTCATCAAGACTCCTCTTGAAGAGAGTCAATGAGGGACTCTGCCTAACCTGGATTGGGATTTTATTCCAGAGTGAAGGGAGCCTCTGGGTTATGAATCTGTCCCTCCAGCATGTCCTATTTATTTCAGCGCTGAGGTTCAAGTCTCTCGAGCATGTAGCTCGATGGGATTTGGATTTTCTGAGGTGCAGCATGTCCATTAATTCCAGGTTGGACATGGCTTTATACGTCAGGCACAGATTGCCTCTGAGCAGGCGGTATGCCACTGAGTAGAGCTGGAGTTTCTTTAACCGGGCAGCATATGGCATCTGTTTGAGCCCTTTGATCCTCTTGGTGAGGTACTTTTGGGGTCTTTCCAGTTGCTGCAGGTGTCTGGTAAGGTACATCCCAAAAGGGGCATTGTACTCAATTATGGGCCTGATGAGGAATGAGTAAAGAGGCACGATGACCTCCCCTGATCTAGATGTGAATCCCTTCATGATTAGGTGAGCTATATAAAATGTTTTTCTAAGCACTTTGGCTACGTAGTTTTCAAATGAGAAATTGCTATCAACTTGGGTCCCAAGGTCCCTAATTACTTCTTCCGTACTTAATGGATTACCACCTATGTGGTAATTTGTGGGCACTTTGTTTTTGCCAAAGGGGATGACTATACACTTTTTGGTGTGTAGCTTGAGGCCATGGCTCTGGCACCAGTTGTCTGTTTCTATGAGGCCCTTTTGTAGGATGCTTGTGTCAGCTGGAGAGTTCATTATGGCGCCTAGTTTGCAGTCATCTGCAAACTTGGTCAGCCACAGTCCTTCCGTGTTGGCCTGTACCTCTGAGAAATATATACTGAACAAGAGAGGTCCCAGGACTGAGCCTTGTGGGACACCACTTGTAACTGGTCTGGAGTCTGACATGGCTCCAGCAATTCTAACCATGTGAGTTCTCTCCTTGAGCCAGTTTGCAACCCATCTAGTGACATGGGGGTTTATATTTAAGCTGGTGAGCTTATCTATAATGCCTGAGTGGGGTAGTGTATCGAAGGCTTTTGCAAGGTCCAGGTAGGCTGTGTTGGCCACCTTCCCCTCGTCAATGGCCTTGGTGACTGTTTCAAAGAAATCGACCAGGTTTAAGAGGCAGGATCTGCCCTTAACAAAGCCAAACTGGGTTGGATCCAGTGTCTGTAGGTCCCCAATATCTTTATTTATGAGGTCTATGATGATCCTTTCCATAGCTTTGCAGACAAAGCTAGTCAGGCTTATGGGGCGATAGTTTCCAGGACCCGTTGAGGCACCACCTTTGTGGAGAGGGACCACTGTTGCTGTACACCACTCTTTGGGTACATATCCTGTAGTAAGGCTGAGACTGAACAATAGATTTATGTTTGGGTTTAGCTCTTCTTGGAGTTCATGTAGGACGCAGCCCGGGACACCGTCTGGTCCCATTGATGCTGTGTTTTTTGCTTTGGAGAGGGCGACTCTTACCTGAGCATCTGCGATGTCAGGGGGGCAGCACTCTGCTGGGATAGATATTTGCCCTTTTGGTGGGGAGGGGGGAGAGACGTTGGCGCTGAACCTGTCAGCTAGGATGTTGGCAATGTCTGTGGATTCAGTGTATTTTTTGTCATTTTGGACTAATTCTGAGCATATCTGGGAATTCCCACCCAGGTTCCTAACATAACTAAAAAAAGCCTTGTGATTATCCTTAGTGTCCTGTGCAATTTTTCTCTCAAAGCTGGCCTTAGACGATTTTATGAGTGCCCATAGTTTTTTGCTAATACTGATAAGAGATGCCTTCCCTTTTTGGGATTTTGCTCTATCAAGCAGTAGCTTCTTCCTTCTATTGTATAGTTTGTTTATGGCTGGGGTCCACCAGGCAGTACGCCTGCCTTTGGAGGATTGGGTCTTGGTTTTATTTGGGATTGCATGATCCATGCATTCCTGAAGGTGTTCATAGAATGCGTTTATAAATTATTCTGCAGTCTGGGCCGTATTTTCCACAGGCCCGGGGGCTTTGAAGGATTCCACCTCCATTTTGAGGAGTGTGAAATTTGCTTTAGAGAAGTTTTTCACTGTGGTTTTCTGGGCAGGGGGTGGGGTTGGGATGTGAATATCCAGTGAGATTAGTTTATGGTCTGATCTTACCAGTGAGGGATACACTTCTGGTCTGGAGCATAGAGCCCCTATGTTGGTGATGATCAGGTCCAGTATGTTATCCCCTCTTGTGGGAGTGGTAACAAGTTGTTCCATAGCATTTGAGTTTATAAATTCTAGGAACCTTTGGGCTAGGGTGTTGGAGCTAGAGTAATGTTTCCAGTCTATGTTTGGGTAGTTGAAGTTGCCCAATATAATGGTGTTTGGAGAGACCTTCATATTTTCCAGTGTTTTCAGGAAGGCCGAGTGGGGTTTCTGGGTTTGGGATGGTGGTCTGTAGCAGACTATAAACTGGAAGGCAGTTTTACCCACTGTCAGTTGCACATGGATAGTCTCTGATGCTTTGTGCTGTGCCACCAACCTGGAGGTGTGGGTATCTTTGACGAATATTGATACTCCCCCTCCTTTTGAGGTTCGGTCCAAGTTTTGGGGCTGAAAAGCATGGTATGAGGTATAACCTGGTAGTGCTGGGGTGCTCTTGGGAGCCTTGAACCAGGTTTCTGTTACTGCACAGATATCGATGTTCTCCATGCTAAGGAGAGTTTCGAGTGCATGCATCTTGAGGTTTAGACTTCTGGCGTTGAGTAGCATTACTCTTAGTTTCTTATCCCTTGTAATACTTATGGAGGTGGGCTTGTCTTTTGAGCCTTGCCTAAAAAAGGCACTATGGGGGTGGCAAGAGCCTTTGCCAATATCCGAAAGCCCAGGGGTGACAGGTGCAAGCCGTCCCTAGTGAAGCATCATGGCTTGTCGAGCATGTCATCCCAGGCTGACAGGCATTGGATCCCCTTTGAATGACACCAATACTTAAGTCAATTGTTGAAATTGATCATCTTGTCTTCATATTGTGGCATAATTCTTGGTGAGGGTAAGATGCTACTCAAGGTCAGGGTCATACCGGCCTGGGCCACATGTTCAGAGAGCTCCTCTATGTCTCTTTTCATGTAGTCCAGGGAGGTATGTCTCAGGTCATTCACACCAGCATGGACAATGACTGAGTCATATTTGTACTTGCCTTGGAGTGACCTGAGTGCTTGTGTTATGTGGCGGATCCTAGTGCCTGACAGGCAGCTCACCGTAACCTTCTCCTTGTTCAGCCTGGTGAGTGGGACGTCAGTGTGCCTGACGATAGAGTCACCTATTACAAGTGTATCAGGTGTGTTGTTTAGCCCTAAGGGCTGTGACTGTTTGGCACACTGGCTTTGTCAGCTATGTGTTGCATGTGTTTTGTTTTGGGGTAGCGGTTGCTTGGGTGTCTGCTTTGGAGGTCTCTGCTGTTTAGGAAGATTTTTATATAGAGCCTCCAAGTATTTCTTTGTGTGTTTATGTGTTTGGTTTGCTGTCGTGGTAGGTCTATGTGAGACTGGAATTGTAGTGAATGTGGTTTCCTTCTCCTCCTGACTGGTTACACCAGTACTGAGTTGAGAGAGCTTAGCCTCTAGTTTGGCTATATGGTTGCATCTCTCACATGTGTTGGAATTTGTTGGGAGGAGGAGAGGGTTGTCTGTGTACATGAGGCAGTTGTAACATTGCCTCAAGATTCCCAGATTCACCAGCTGGACCGGAGAGGAGATTGACAACTGACCTTTGGACATGCTAGAATAGTATTGGGAATTCCTTTATAATTGAAAAAAAGGGACAATGGGGAACAAAGTACTCAAGGGGAGTTTGTGAGGGTGTAGTGCTTTTAATTTTTAGTGCTGACTTATATAATTGCTTTAGTGAGCAAGTGCCAGGCTTTAGAGTAGGAATAGGGTGCTTATTATGAGAACTAGATCAGTTCTAAGGGAAAAAGTGAAGAGCAGACTTTGTGGAGCTGAGAATGGTTTAAACCCAATTAAGCAGAGCTGCCCAATGCTGCGCTATGTGCAAAATTGTGCAAAGCCGCGCCAAAGCAGGTTTTATACAGGGGGACTTGAAAGAGCTAGAAACTGGCCCAAAACGGCCAATAGACTAGCAGATTCTTGTGCTGGGAACACTCCTCCAGGGATAGATAGGCTGCTCTAAGCTCCCCACTGCCACTGGTGAACAAAGAAGCCCCCCTTTATCCAAGAAAGGAAATGGGCAAAACAGGAACTTTCCAAAAGTCCAGAATACAGCAAAGCCTGTATTTGGACTACTCTAGGTCAGGAAAGACGGGAAACAAGGATAATTTTTTTTGTTTTTTTTCTTTTTTGCAACAAAAAGCAGGAAAATGCAATAAATATGTAACACAAGCTAGCTCACTTGAGTGTGTACCCTCAACAGGTAAATGCAACAAACAGGACAAACTTTAAAAGTGCAGGTGCAAAAACAACTTTAAACAGTTTAAAACAGTTCAAGAAGCAGTAATTCTTGCAGTTTAGCTAGATTGGACAGTCGCCCAGGTAGTAGCAGGAAAAAAAACACTTTCATCAGGTTAGCAGTCGCTCATTTAGCCTCTCTGCTGCTAGCACCACTCTGCAGGACCACTCCAATTCCCTAGATCAACTTATCCACACCACCACCAGGGGCAACAATATCCTAGACCTAGTCATTACCAACATGAGTGACCGGTGTTCCACACCTGAAGTCAACTCCTCGTTGGTACAATCCGACCATAAGCTAATCACCCTTGATATCCACATCCCACCCCCACCCCCCCATTAAGGAAACCACAGTAAGAAATTTCTCCAAAGCCAACTTCATGCTTCTTAAGACAGAAGTAGTGAACTTCATGACACCCATGCAGATGGGCAATACAGTTACAACTGCTGAATCCTACACAAATGCACTCTATAAGCACCTACATGAGTGCATGGATCGTGCTATCCCAAAGAGAACCAAGATGCTATCCTCCAAAAAAAGGAAGCCAATGTGGTGGTCCCCTGGCATAAACAAACTGTACAACAGAAGGAAGAAACTGTTGCAAAAGAGAGTAAAATCCCATGAGTGGAGGAGCTCCCTGGTCAGCCTCAGTAAGAAGCTGAGATCCCTTATAAGATCCTCCAAAGCTAGCTACGAAAATAAAATTGACACTAATTCCAAGGACAACCACAAAGCATTCTATAGCTATGGCAAGAATCTCAATTGCAACACCCAGATCTGCTCTTTGTTACAGCACAAAGGCATGAAAATTACAGAACCAACTGATATTGCCAACATCTTGGCAGATAGGTTCAGTGCTAACTTTACCCCCCCACCCCACCCCACCCCATAAAGGGCCCATATCTATACAGGAAGAATGCAGAGTCCCTGTAATCACAACTACGCAGGTGAAAGCTGCACTCTCTAAAGCCAAAAATACAGCATCCATGGGACCGGACAACATCCCAGGCTGCGTTTTACATGAACTTCAGAATGAACTGGCTCCCCACTTAAGCACCATGTTCAATAATAGCCTCGCATCAGGCATTGTGCCCACTGAATGGCGCACAGCAACAGTTATCCCACTTCACCAAGGGGGAGCCACCACTGATCCTGGGAACTATAGACCTATTAGCCTGACAAGCCTGGTCTGCAAAGCCATGGAATGTATCATCATGGAACTCATAAACAAAGACATCGGTTACCTCCAAACTCTTGATCCCACCCAGTTCGGGTTTGTGAAAGGCAGATCATGCCTCCTGAACCTAATTGACTTCTTTGAGGCAGTCACCAAAGTCGTAGATGAGGGTAAAGTGGTTCACACAGCCGATTTTGACCTCACTAAGGCTTTAGACACCATCCCACATTCTGGAATTATAGCTAAACTCAATAAACTAGGCATAAATCCCTTTGTCACAAGATGGGTTGCCAACTGGCTCACTGACAGAACCCACACTGCAAAAGTTGCAGACTCCAAATCTGACCTCAAACCAGTGACAAATGGAGTACCACAAGGTTCCGTCCTGGGACCGCTCCTGTTTGGTATCTACTTCTCTGAAGTACAGGCTAACACAGAAGGCCTCTGGCTAACGAAGTTCGCAGATGACTGCAAACTAGGAGCCATAGTCAAGTCCCCAAATGATGTGAACATCCTACAGAAGGGCCTCTCTGAGACAGATGCTTGGTGTCAGAGCCATGGCCTCAAGCTCAATGCCAAAAAGTGCAGTGTCATCCCCTTTGGTAAAAACTATGTCCCCATGAACTACCATATAGGCAGCAATCTACTTAACACCGAATGCGTGATAAGAGAACTTGGGACCCAGGTGGACAGTAGTCTCTCCTTTGATAGTCACATCGCCACAGTAGTCAGGAAGTCCTTCTACATTGCACACCTCATCATAAAAGGGTTCTCATCCAGGAAAAAAGAGGTCATCGTTGCCCTCTACTCATCATTCATTAGACCCATTATAGAGTACAACGCCCCTTTTGGAATGTACCTCACAAGATATCTGCAGCAGCTGGAAAGGTCACAGACATACCTCACAAAGAGGATTACTGGACTCAAACAAATGCCCTACACTGACCACCTCAAAAAACTCCAGCTTTACTCCGTAGCATATCGCCTAGTCAGAGGTGATCTCTGCCTAACATATAAAGCTACGTCAAACCCAGAGCTGTTGGACATGCTACACCTAAAGAAATCCCAATCCCTCCGAGCTACATGCTCTAGGGACCTAAACCTTGTCATCACAATAAAAAGGACATGCTGGAGGGATAAATTCCTATCCCAGAGACTTCCCATACTCTGGAACAGGCTACCCATCTATGTCAAGCAAAGTTCTTTATTAACACTCTTCAAGAAAAATCTTGATGAGTGGATGGGAAATAGGAAATATACACCCCGGGGATCACTTCTGTGTCTCTGCTCATCAGTGGCACAGGAAAATAACTTTCTTGGGTGGCGTAAGCCAGGGAACATTGTTGGCTAGGCTTGCGTAGGCCCTTGGGCCGATAGCCTAGTACCTACCTATGAACCTATGAAAAAAATAAGATAAAGAATTGGTTAATGTTTATCAACTTGACAGTAAAAACATATACTCAATTATGGAGATTATAGCAGACCAGAACTATGAAAAAATATTTCTTTTTAACTGTTCTAAAGTCTACATATTTTAACCTTTTTATGGCATTTCATGTAAAATGTTTCAGCTCAGGATGCTTACATGTACATGTTCTGAATCATGGTCCTAGTCTCATTTATGTTTATCCTAAGTTCAGTAGTGTGAACAAATTTGTATATTATCATATATATAACATAAAGCACTATATTGCATTGGGATCCGTGCAGATCTCCGAATGCCCTTTCAACCGAAGCAGAAATCACAGAGCATACTTAACTGAAAGCGCTGGTCACCGAAGTAACACTTTCAGATAAGTATGCTCGTTGTGCCAGTCGTACTACGGTACAGATAAGGGAAGATTCCCTTTTCCCCACTGTAGTGTGATCTCGGAGTGAGAATATTAAAGTAGGGAGGTGTGGGGGGTGCAGGGGAGCTTGCCGCCCTGCATAAAAGTAGGTTTAATGTTTTTTTTTTCAAACATATTTTATCATAAGCGCTTTTTCAGTGAAAGCCCTTTCAGTAAAGTATGTTTGGTGATAATGGATTCGGACATTTGATCTTTCGATCAAAAGTCCTAGATCCATTGCATTATATTTCAGTTTGCTTGATGGCAAGACAAAAATATTAGACTAACTAGTAACATTTGTCTCCATTATATCTCTTACTTCCACTTTGGTCGTTCTCCATCTTTTACGTGACCACTTAAATATCCTTTCACACAACCTTTATATCAGCCTCTCTGAAAGGTCATTCCATGAGACTTCTCCTCTCTATGAGAAGGAATGATTCCAAAGAGCCAGGGTATAGATGGTTACTGCAGTCTGTTGCCCATACCCTCTTCTTCTACCTGATCTTTCTCTACAGAAGTCTGCTTCACATCACCACATTTGGCAGATTCAGCAAGCTCTGCAGAGAGTGCCTGAATAGTGCAAAAGCTGCTGCACGCAATATGGCCACTTAGCGATCCAGGAACAAGCCCCGGAGATGTGCACGAGTGGGCCTGCACTATTCTCGCACAGACACCACCGCTATTTGCTAATTACCTCATTTGCTGGTGAAAACCATGCAAATGAGGTGAATTAGTGATCCAGGAAGCAGGCAGGCATCTGTGCAGGAATAGTGTAACCTGCAGAAATGTATTCGGTTACTAACCAAATACATTTCTGCAAATTTCAAAATGGAGGCATGACAGCTCTAAAGAAAGCATGTATTCAATGTAGTAGGCATGCCAATGGCCAAATATATGCCCATTGGCATGAGAAATAGTTGCAGAGTTATAAAAAACAACTTTCTTTTATTTTAGCCGATCTTGGCCATTTAAGCATAGGTCAGCAGTGCATAAATGGGATCAGCCCAGAAATAAAAAAAAAAAAAGTTGGAAATAAGCTTTTAAACCCAAATCAGCATTTTGCCATAATAGTCAATGGCATGCATATGATAACAATAACAGGGAATAGTGGTTGCTAAGGGGGAAGGCTGAGTGTGAGTGTGGTAACTATAAATTAGCATTCTGTTTTATGCAAATGAGAGGACTGATACTGAATCACAGATTTCATCTCGGTGTTAGCTTGCACCCAACCATGTAGGTGCAGCAACACCATTGTATAAGTCTAAGAGGTGGATGACCTCATAAGGGGGAGTGTCATGCATGCTGTAAGCTTATTTGACCTCTCTGGCCCGTGTTTGCCCTTAGCTAAGCACAGCTAAGGAAGGGGGTGTGTCTGAGGCTGCCTAGCAGTGTTTACATTGCCTAAATGGGTGTGTGTGCCATGCACCAGATTTTAAATAAACAAAAAACAAACCAAAAAAAAAAACAGAAAATAGCAGCTCTGTTCATATTTGAGCACTGGGTATGCGTGCCGTGCCTCAGGGCTTAAACAGGAAGGCAATGGGAAGGGAAAACAGCAGTAGGAAGGTAGTCAAGGAGAACTAGCATAGTTGGCAGGTGAAATGTATCACAATCAGCCAATTACACATGGAACAACATAGCACACTACTATAAACTATGCAAACACCTTCCTGTCTGTTTTTTCCCACAAACTCTACACCACCGGTGTACACAGACTGGGAAATTTTACCTAACAAACTAAAAAAATGTTAGGGGCTGCTGTCGCTCTCATACATCAATATGTGCAAGATGATGAGGGTGGTGAAGATGTGAATGCTGACAACCAACCCACAATGAGGACAAGGAGAAGAGTGTACAGACCCAAGGTAACTACCAGGGGCTATATGAACTGGAGATAGTGGAGCAGTATCGAGTGGACATCGATATTCTACAGCAAATTGTTGAGCTGTGCCGGCCATACCTCACACACAGAACCAACAGAGGGGAACCCATCCCAGTGGATACCAAGGTATGTGTAGGCTTAAGAATACTAGCCAAAGGTACCTTCCAAAGGGCAACTCGGGATATCATGGGAATCTCACAGGCATCAGCATCCAGGGTAATCCACCAGTTCCTGCATGCCATGTGAGCACATATATTTCCTGAACACTCGTGAGGCATTGACCAGCAATATGCATCTCTTCCACCATCCGTCATTCTAGTGCTGTTAAATGTGATTTACTAAGTTTTTTTTTTTAAATAGATCTATTAATGAAAGCTAATTGAATGATTGATGACACAGTTTAGTATAAAACCTTTCAGAAATCATGCCTTTATTGTAACCGAAGAAGTCTCAGTGTGGACGAATACGTTTATTATATTGGACTTTGCCTTCGTTATTGCCTTCTACAATAAAGCCTTCTGATTCTTTGGATATTTATTGGTGTACTGCTACCTTGATACACTGTTTTTTTTGTGATTTGTTTGCCTTCACCAGTGCACGGCTTCTTCTTTTTTCTACTTGTTTGCTATGGAAGCCTCTTCGGGGGAAGTCAGATCCACCGATATCCAGGAACCTCTCATTCGCTCCGAAGTGGGGGAAATGCGCAAGCTGACTGGTCAGCTCAGTCAGCTGATTGATATACTTTTGCCTTTGGGCAAGGGGCTACAAACTATACTTTCGGGCTCCAATACAGCTTCTAATGCCACGGACAATAGTACTGATTCCACTGCTGGAGCTTTTAACAACGGAACTCGCAACATTTTGAATCGTGGAAACAACATGCGTTCTACTGATTTCCAAAGAACGCCACAAGCTCTACGTTCTACCCAGGGAGAGCAGTTACATTCACCTGAGGACAATTCTATTGTTCACACTCCTCCTTCTAGCTTCGATACATGGTACCAGGTTGTACTCACTTTCGATTTTCGTGAGGGCAAACGTCAACCTTCTGAAAACAACAAAACTTTTCGGGAATCCATGGCGGCGCTTGAAGCTTCATTACACAGGTACAGGGGTTTGATTCTTGATAACATGTACCTTAATGAATGCCTCAGGAAGTGCATAGTGCCTAAGGGACTACGGGTACACAAATACCCAAATAATGTAGTAGCTGGAAGTGAATTTCATTCTGAACTAATAGCAGCTTTTGACAAATGCGGACTGGATATTGTGCAGGCAATTATTCATCAGAATGAAAGAGATATTTCTTTACTTAACAGTGATATAGAAACATATAATCATGTTGTTGTTTCTGATTTATTGTTTAAAGTTGATACTAACAAACAGAAATACTATGACATTAGAACAAATGTTGACCACAGATGTGCTGATATTCTGAACAGAAAGTACAAAAAATTAGATAGGGATATCAGGGAATATCAAGATGGGAGACACTACCCTATCCCTTATAATAACAACAAATTTTTTTGCCAACGATCCAAGCCTGTACCTCATCTAGAGGCAGGTCCAGGACTAGTAGATTCTGAAATAGATAGGGGAAGTGAATATGAAACAGAATTTCTGCCTAGGAGATCTGAACGAATTCGCAATCAGCGCAATTCCAACAATAATGACCATTTTTCGCCGGCACATTACCCTCACAGGGGGAGGGGGAGGGGGGTCACAACAGGAACATGCACCTGAACCAACAACAACCCTGGCAACAAGAACTACAGGAATACAATTAAATTATAGTGATGAACATTGTCAGGTACTTACTAGAGATGGATACTCTATATACAATTATAGCAATTTGGTTATCACAGACATTTTTTTCGAACTTTTTACCAAAGGGTTCAAATACATACCTAAGAGAAACAGTAACATTGCTAATGTCATCTTGGAGCTAAAACTTTTCATTAGAAAGCTCAACCTCGAGAATTTGTTAGGGACAGGGAGTTTTGAACCACTTCACTCCCTTCGGCGGCCCAGTACATATAATCCACCATTACACCCACAGCTTAGAAATTTAGAAGACAGATTGGAACTGAAAATTAGAAATCATTACAGGAATAGTGGATACCGGGCCAATTTGTCTACATCTGAGAGTGTTTTGTTATATGATCTAGGGCACAACCCTAACATTAGGGTAATGGAACCAGACAAGGGGGGGGGGTGGCACGGTCATCATGGATAAGATCATATATGATGGCAAAATGCTCGCCCTTCTTAATAACGACCAACGATACTCAGTCGTGTCTATTAATGAAATCAATATAGCTAATATGAAAATTAATTTAGCCCTAAAAGATCTTTTTGACCAAAATGTCATTGATTACAGTACATACACATATTTGGATAATTCTTATCCTAGAGTACCCACCATATTCGGAGTACCCAAGGTGCACAAGGATGCACATGACCCCCCTCTGAGACCCATCGTAGCAGCGCAGGGTTCCAAAATTTCACCCCTCTCCAAACTTCTCGATTGGAAGTTCAAGAAGCTTTGGCCTAAAGCCAGTCATCTATTAAAAGATTCTTGGGAATTTTTGAAAAAAGTTAACCCTGAATTACTAGTACCCAATTTAAAATTTTTAACTATCGATGTCGTGGATTTGTTCTCTGTTATACCACACGACATTGGACTCACATGGTTGGAAGAAGCTTTAACATCTTGTCCCAAGGCTAATGCTAATGAAGTCTTTTTGATCCTGGAACTCATGGAACTGGTCTTAAAAAAACAATTTCCTATATTTCTCAGGAGAATATTACAAACAGACTACTGGAGTTGCCATAGGGGCCAATTGTGCCCCTACATATGCTGATATTATTTTATCAGTCTGGGAACACAAATATGTTTTCCACTGCGACTTCAAGGAAAACTGGGTGGCATACTTTAGATTCTTGGATGACATCTGCATTTTCTGGACAGGTCCTGATCACACTATCAAACTCTTTATGGATTACCTGGCCTCTACTACCTCTTTTCTGACTTTCACCCATCAAATACAGGAAGGAAAGGTGGAAAACCTAGATGTTCTACTTAGTATAGAATCAGGTAAATTTAAATCTAATATCTACAGGAAACCCACCTTTTTTAATAGTTACATTCATTTTAACAGTAGTCACCCATTATATCAAAAGAGAGGTATAGTTAAGGGACAACTAGTCAGAATATCCCGTATGACATCTGAGGAAGATGACTACAAGATAGAATGTCAGAAATTAATCCAAATGTTTCAAGAAAGGGGCTACCCATATGACTTTATTTGTCAGGTCAGGGATGAAGTCAATATAGGCAGAAACGGAAAGTACATGCCTATTTTGGGGTCAGGGGATACGTCTAGCACTAACGACATCCCTGAACCCAAATTTGACTTCAACAAAGCTTTTATAACTGAATATAGTGCTAATTCAGGAACTATTAGAAATATCATAAAAATGGAATGGGACAATTTTACAGAGATTACAGATCTGGAACATCTTAGCAATACCAATGTGAGGACAGTATTCAAAAGGGGCAGAAACATAAAAAACTTGCTGGAACAACATTCTCAGCCATATAATATTTCCAACAAACGTTCAGGCACTTATAGATGTGGATCCTGCACACAATGCCAGTATGTGGTGCACAAGGATGAAATCTTCATTACAGCTAGAAACATACCCGTTAGGTCCACCAGGTTTTCTAACTGTAATAGTCACGGTGTGGTCTACTTGGCTATCTGTTTGGCATGCCCAGCCTTCTATGTGGGCAAAACAGAACGTACACTGAAAAGAAGGATTTACGAGCACACATATGAGATGCAAAAACACAACACCAAGAATGCTCTTTATAGACATCTTATTATATGTACTACAGCCAAATTTCAGTTTTTTGTTCTGGAAACAATAGCCAAGGACCACAGGGGTGGACCCTGGGAAATCAGACTAGAGCACAGAGAGACTTACTGGCAGATTCTATTGGAATCCTATAGAGAACCAGGCTTAAATGAATATACATCTATTAAACCTTTTTTAAAATTGAAAGCCTGTAGTATTTAAATGGATTTCAGGATATTTTTTATATGATATATATTTTTTAATATATTTTTTAACATTTTCATTTATTTTTAGTAAAGTTCAATAGATGTAGAGTATATGTTATAATTCATATTTTATATTTTGTGTTTTTAACATTATAATTATTATTCATATATGCAGCTACCAGAGTTTTGTTTAACATTTTGGGGGTTTGTATATTAAAATATAGTCATTCTAGTGCTGTTAAATGTGATTTACTAGGGTTTCTGTTTTTTTAAATAGATCTATTAATGAAAGCTAATTGAATGATTGATGACACAGTTTAGTATAAAACCTTTCAGAAATCATGCCTTTATTGTAACCGAAGAAGTCTCAGTGTGGACGAATACATTTATTATATTGGACTTTGCCTTCGTTATTGCCTTCTACAATAAAGCTTTCTGATTCCTTGGATATTTATTGGTGCACTGCTACCTTGATACACTGTTTTTTTTGTGATTTGTTTGCCTTCACCAGTGCACGGCTTCTTCTTTTTTCTACTTTCTTCCACCAAATAGCAGAATACTCTGAGGTAGTGGGTGCTATAGACTGCATTCACATACACATCAAAGCACCACCCGGTGAGCGGGGTAGGGTCTACATAAACCGCAAGGGCTTCCCCTCCATCAACTGTTAGGTCATGTGCAATGCCCAGGGCATTATCCTGAATGTGTGTGCTTGCAGCAGTTGTATGTTAGTTCTGAAGGGTAAGAAATCTGAAACTGAAATGTAGGTCAATAAAACCTAAGATCTGTACTCTACTGATATGCCTCCAGTCTGCATGATAGGTCAGAATACAAAATGAAATGGAAGCTAACAGAGTACCTGAAATGCCAGTACAATCACAGCAAATGTTTAAAGTCATCAGGTGTGCCCTCCCACAATCCTATGTAGAAATGCAGTAACATGTAAGTGTGAGGTGTAATAACAGTGGAGCGTAGATTACCCGAGCTGACTCAATCTACAGGATAGATTGTTGCATGTGTAGAATATGAAGGGGTTCATGTTTTAGGTTATCGTGTGTTCAATATTGTGTGGAAGTGGTCAGCATGTAGGCATGGAGGGTTGTGTCTCGGTGGCCTATGGGCAGTACTGTGGATGATAGGGCCATGTTACAACAACTGCAGTGCCAACCACAATCCTTCTCAGTGGTTCCCTATTATATGATTAAAGACACATTCTTCTGAATGCGTCTTGTTCGAACTTGAAGGCACGACATGGCAAAATACTGAAATGGCAAATAAGTGAATTCTTTCCCTGGGAAAGAAATCGCTTGGCTGCTTTCATTATTTTGCCATTTTCATCACTGTAGTGTGATCTCGGAGTTGGTATATTTAAGTAGAGGGGGTGTGGGGGGCACAGCCCCCCCATGTTGGAGGGTGTGGGCGCTGTTCTAAGTGTCCGGGATTATAAGCTTTCACTTGCATGGGGTCAATAAATCAGCGTTCGCTTTTTTAAGCGTTCACTTATTTAATATAGACCCTTCTCAGCAATACCCATGTCAGCAATTCTTATAATCACTGTCTAGATGTCAATATCTATCAATGTCTGAAAGATAGACATGCCACGCATGTGGGCCCATACATACTCACAGTACACAGGTGGAAGTACCCTAGACAGAGTACATAAAATGTAACTGTCAACTGCACACATCTTTGGAATTGTACATACAGGTTAGCAGCACATTAGTTGTCTGTGTAGAATGGAATATTGATGTAGTCTGGCCAATCACTGGCAGACCACAAAAGGCACAGTTATGAAGTAATGAGAGTCTCCCTATGTCTCCGCACAAGGCAGCATAAGGAGAATGTCCCATGTATATCTGTAGATCAGCTGCAAGTAGCTTCCATATCACACATGCACTCAGCTCACCCCACCATTAGCCACAGGTTTATCACAGGTCATATCCTTGCTGTTGGGAATGAGTACAGTATGACCCCACTTATGTATGGGAATACCCACAGAATGCAACATGCTGAAGAGGTGTCCCATGCAGGTGTGTCCATAGCTATAAGCAGCAACCTGCCTGCATCCAGACCAATGGATTAATATGGACAGGAACTATTGCCATTAACACCAAGCACACTTACCCTGTTATACAAGGGGAATCCACTGGCTCGGAGCCCAATATTGTAGGAGTGACAGAATACACTGGCCTGCTTCAGATGGCCTGTATCACTACCAAATGGCCTGCAGTCCTCTATCAAAGGCCTGTGATTCATCCATAGTGCCAATGTATGGTATCTCATGGGGTCGCAACTAACAACATAACACAGTCAACAGAACACAAATGCAAGGCCATGTTGACAAACCCCAGTAGCATGCCCACCCTGTCCTACTGCATGAACTGTGGACCAACCCCTAAATACTGCTGGGATGAAGGGCCAACTATAGGGATACTTCTCAGATATCACTCGCATAATGTTAGGAAGAGGATAGAATAACAGAGTGGGGGGTGTAGATGCATGGACATCATGGAGTGTTTGAAGTCTGAAACTCTGATGTGTGCCCATACTACCCCTGCCTGCAAACCCAGTAATGGGTGGCTACAAACCTGCTCATAAACTACAATGTGAAGGGGAACTGACCAGATATATGAGCCCTGCCTCTGGGTAACCTGGGTGAATCTGTACAGCTGAGAAGTATGGCCATAGCAGGATATGGCCATTCTATTACATCGATATATGTACAAGAAGGGGATCCTTAGCCACCATAGTACCAAGGTGCTGGACCATTTACATAGACCCATCAGCAAGTGTCTGCAGCTACCCCTCCAGAATGGCATGAGTGGGCAAGAATATGTAGGCTGAGAACCACAATACTGGACACAGCTTCATTCATCTTGTATTTCCAAGGAAATAACTGTGAGCAAATAAGTATATATGTCAGTAGTTGATGACATAATACATCACGGTGTAAAACAGTACATATGTCTGAATATCTCTGCTAACACCAACTATGTAACACAAACAGCACAGACAGCAATAGTTACAGTATCCCACTATCTTTCGCACATTGTTACTTCATATTGTCAACCTATCTACAGATATCCTGCAGAGACAGATTGCTAGCTGTAGATGTAGAACACCAAACCCTGAACTGGAGTACAACCCTACCTGCAATGGATTCACACACTCAATACAGAAGGTCAAACTGAACATGTTCCTACACTTAGAGAAATGAAGCCCATGACTGACAACACAGTGGACTATACATATTTGTAATTCACAGATGTCTGTGCACACACACCAAATTGTACACCAGTCATGCTTTGCACACACACTGGATAGGAATACTCACACATATCCAAGGCCAGCACACAATAATATGTCAAACATACAAACATAGAGATGTGGGGAAGAGAGACAGACAGTGACAGAGAGAATTCCATTATGAGGCCTGTCCCACCCACAACACATCCAATTGGCTGATATCACATGATGTGCTGATAGCAATCACTGTAGACATTCCTTTTGGTAGCCTTCAGCCTGATAGTGACTGTGGTGCTTGCGATAAGTGTGTAATACTATAGTGTAGAAAACTAGTTAGATAGGAGTTCTAATCTCAGACATCGCAACTATGAATCTCTGTGCATGTGGAGATGAATGATTTTGAGGCCATTCATGATCACTACTCCTCCCATTGTCCTACTTTAGCATGCTTGCTGATCTCAGTCACTTTGAAATAACCCTTTGGCCAAATGTCAGCCCTATAAACTCTGTGGTGCTTGCAATAACTGTGTAATACTATAGTGCCGCATAATAGTTAAGTAGGAGTTCGAATCCCAGACATGGTAACTGTGAAACTGTGTTTGTGTGAGAGAGTGTGTGTGTCTTTGATGATACCTGCTTTTATGGACATTCACACTTACTACTCTCCCTTTACCCCTCCTTTAGCACTGCTGCTGATGTTACTCACCTTCAAAGACACCTTTGGACAGGTGTCCAATATATAAGCTCAATGTCACTTGCAAAAACTGTGAAATACTATAGTGTAGCATACTAGTTAGGAAGGAGTTATAATCCCAGACATAGCAACTGTGAAACTGTTTGTGAGAGAGTGTGTGTGTGTGTGTGTGTGTGTGTGTGTGTGTGTGTGTGTGTGTGTGTGTGTGTGTGTGTGTGTGTGTGCGTGTCTTTGATGATACTTGATTTTATGGACATTCACACTTACTACTCTCCACTTACCCCTTGTAACTGTGAAACTTTGTGTGTGTCTTTGATGATACCTGATTTTATGAACATTCACACTTACTACTCTCCCCTTACCCCTCTTTTAGCACTGCTGCTGATGTTACTCACCTTCAAAGATACATTTGGATAGTTTTCCCATGTATAAGCTCTGTGGTGCCTGCGATAACTGCGTAATACTGTAGTGCAGCATACTAGTTAAGTAGGAGTTCTAATCCTAATCCTGGCAACTGTGTGAGTGTTTGTGTAAGAGAGTGGATGTATCCTTGTAAAGACCTGATTTTGTGGTCATTCACACTTACAACACTTCCCTTACCCCTCCTTTACCACCTTGGCACAACTCTCCAACATGTAAGCTCCATGGCGCCTGCTATAAATGTGAAACAATGTAGTAGCAATAACTACCATAGGTATGGGTTTGAATCTCATCCATGCCAAGTGTTTGGGTGTGAATGTATGTCTACATATGTATGTCCGTACCTCAAAGATTTTGGCCCCATTTACGCCGAGTACACATCTCAGTGCCTGACTTTAGCAGTACTGCAGATATCATCCACCTTAGAAGTAACTGTTGCCAACCCTAAACCATGTAAGGTCAGTGGTGCATGTGATAAATGCATAACCATAATGGTTCGAAAATATTGTTAGATAGAAGTTTGAACATAACCCCTGGTAAATGTGTGTGTTGGATACAATTATCTTTGGGATCTCTCACCCACTACATTACCCAATGCCAGTATTTACAAGGGCTGGTGATGTTCCTCACCTTAGAAGTAGCTTGGGATAAAATCCATCCTGTAAGCTCCGTGGCATGTGCGATAAATGAGGTGTACTTTAGTAACAATACATAACTAGGTAGGGGTTTGAATCTCAGTACTGGCAAATGTATGTCCATCACCACTATCCTGTGTGGGGGTTGCTGTGATTGTATAATAACAGGTTTCATTGTGGGGAGAGTTTTGCTAAATTATTATGTTGAGGACCTAGTATATGTCACACTATCCACATTACAAGGCCAACAGATGTCAAACACCGGAGAGGTTGGTGTAGACAATCCACAACCCTACATGTGACAGTATGGATTAGTGAACAATATAGGCAAGCCTTCTATTACTCAGAGAACACTTTCCACTCATACACAAACACACTTGGCTAGGCAATAACCAGTATACTGGTAGTCCCCCTGCATATTGCTTCCCAGATAGTAACCACAGTGTGATAGCAGTGGACTACATGCCTGTTGACCCACAACAGTGGCACTGACATCAGAAAGTACATTGATGTGTTACATCTCCTGACTGAGTGTGTGTCATCCAGCAAGTAAAAGGACATGACACCCTGTTCCATCCCCTCAGTATCCCAAATACATGTGTACAGTGGCCCTTTTGCCATGTTCCCCACTGGACAGCTGCAACAACTGTAGAGTCTGTAAACATAACCCACAAAGGGAATACCATGCCTTATGCACATTCCCTGTATGGACAGATGCCACTAACTCCACTGACTACCCATATCATACTGTCAATGTAGGTGAAATCACGGCCTGAGTTACGTAGCCTAGCCTCACCAAATGAGGTCAGGAATGCTATATCAGAAGATACCAATCTGTCAACACAACATGGTCCAGAGACCTCAAGTACACATCCGCATGTCAAAAAACATCCATGTGGGACATGTGCACAACCCAGACACTGTCCATGTTATGGAATATAGATCTCATACATGGGAAGCAGTGCACATCACTGGCCACCAAGAATAGAAACCCAGATGAGTGGATGGTGAATAAAATGCCCACCCCTGGGGACCACTGCAGGGACTACACCCCTGAGCCACACTGGGCACTATTGTCATGTGGCCTGATGCCAAAGTATTCCGTTGGCTTAGCCTTGTAGAGCTTTCAGGCCCAGTCACCTACTACAAACCTGTGAAGCACTGAACCTATGGATCTCAATACTGGCAAATGTGTGAGTGTGTGTGTGTGTATGTGTGTGTGTGTGTGTGTGTGTGTGTGTGTGTGTGTGTGTGTGTGTGTGTGTGTGTGTGTGTGTGTGTGTGTGTGTGTGGAGATGAATGATTTTGAGGCCATTCTCACTCACTACACCTCCTATTGCCCTACTTTAGCATGCCTGCTGATGTCAGGCACCTTGAAATATCCATTTGGCCAAGTTTCAGCCCTATAAGCTCCATGATGCTTGCAATAACTGCATAATGCTGTAGTGTAGCAAACTAGGTAGATAGGAGTTCTAACCATGG
This sequence comes from Protopterus annectens, assembly GCF_019279795.1. Classification (NCBI taxonomy): domain Eukaryota; kingdom Metazoa; phylum Chordata; order Ceratodontiformes; family Protopteridae; genus Protopterus; species Protopterus annectens. The sequence goes on from NC_056745.1 coordinate 1,281,125,284, forward strand.
GCCTGGCAACTTTGATAATGTATGTGTCTGTGTAAAAGAGTATGTATGTGTCTTTGTTGACACCTGGTTTTGTGGACATTCACACTTACTACACTTCCCTTTCCCCTCCTTTAGCACTGCTGCTGATGTCACTCACATTCAAAGATACCTTTGGAAAGCTTTCAAACATGTAAGCTCCGTGGCATGTGTGATAACTGTGTAACATTGTAATAACAATACCTAGCCAGGTACGGGTCTGAAACTTAGTACTGCTAAGTGTGTGTGCATGTGTGCCTGTGTGTGTATGTGTGTCATCAGTATCCTGTGTGGGTGTTGGGGTGATTGTGTAATGCCAGGATCCATTACAGTGTGGGTTTTGCTACATTATTATATTGAAGACCTATATGTATCAATGTCCACATTACAAGACCAACAGTTAACAAGCACTGTAGAGGTTATTTTAGACAATCCACAGCCATAAATGTCTACTGCCATGTGCAATTACTATGTGATGGTATGGATTTGTAAACAATATAGGCAAACATTATAATACCAAGAGACAACTACTCACCCATGGATCATACACAAACATGCTTGGCGCTTTCTCTCTTCCTTTCTTACTCTCTCTCTCTCTCTCTCTCTCTCTCTCTCTCTCTCTCTCCCTCTCTGGTAGATGTTGAAAAATACATCTGTTTTGTATTGGCAGCATCTTGATTTTGAAGGTAATGCTCATGGTCAGCTGATGGACTGTGCATGAATTGGAGTCCCGCACTTACTAACTGCATGTAAAATGGCTGTGGTATCATTCCTATAGCCAATTGCATGGAAACACACTTGTATAACTAAGCACTTCATGTGGGTATTGGCCATTTTTCCTTCACTGTGAGCAGGACTTCATGAGGGTGTCTGACAAATAGCATCACAGAGGGTAGTTGGAAATACCTTTTACAACAAACACCGTGGAGACAGGCCAACAAACTAGAGGGGGATATTCCAGACATGGGGACAGAATGTAAGTATTGCTGTTCTACACTTGAAGTAATGTTGGTTTAACAGGATTTGTGTGGATATGGCTGTTCTGCATGATTTAAAGTCTGGCATGACAGTGTTATGTGGTAGAGGAAACTCTCTCCTGTAGGGCTATCTGCAGACTGGCCAGAGTTTGGAGTCTTAGATGTGGTGTGTTACTCACACATTTTCTGTCTTTAGAAATGCAGTAGCATACTCCGATGATTGCAGTCAGTAAATGGCGACTTCCATGTGTGTTACTGACTTCATATCCCTCAGAATAGATATGTTACAACAAACCTTATTACACCAGCAATTTTCTCAGTTTATCACAGCAATATGTCAATACTGACTCTGTGTTTTTGCCTCTGTCCCCAGCGTCTGTCATCCTTTGTCCATATGTCATGCAGTAAGAGGTGCTTATGTACAGTATATCATTATTTACTGACATCATTCCTGATATCAAGCGAATGATATATCACACTGCCTGACATGTTATGTATAGGAGGCCTTATATTTGAGGACAAAACCTGGACATTCTGTTGTAGTCTGTACAGTAGTGAGGTCTGTGTACTTATGCTGATTGTGGACAGAGTGTTAGTATTGTGTAGCAGTGTATTGTGATTATGTTATTTGGCCTGTGTACAGACTGGGGTAGATGTCAGTTTTCTTGGTCCTGTTCTATCTGATGTTGCATGCTGCTCCAGTTTCTCGTACCCTATCAGCGTATATGTTTGTAGGGCCAGACTTAGACATGTCCCATGCCACAGTCAGGCATCAGACTACACTGAATTGGGCCAGTATATATAGGGCTAGTGTGTGAGTGACAAATATGAGTATGGTTTTGTTCACACAGTCCATATACTATACTATGAAATAGGCTTACCATAATGTGACTGTGACTGTGTTGAGATTGGTTGTGGGTATGAACTTTCAAACTGGTGTCTGTTACTCCATGCTGTTACATGCCTGTAGTGCCAGTTATATTCACAATTACATGTGTATTCCCCCATAGGAAACTTGGGTTAGTGTTGTGGCAGTCTGCCTGTAGTTTAGACAGTGCTTGGTGACATGCCTAGCGGCTCAGTGTATTTACCTAGTGTGAAGTTATGTCCAGATATTTGTCAGATGTACTGTTGCCTGGCCACCATACATGTTACGTATTTCTGAAAAAGCAGTGGGATGCTGTGAAGATGTATGTCACTAACAAGTGGGAAGTAAGTGGGCTTGTTACCTCTGCTGCTCCAGTTAATATGTGTTAGGACAGTCAGGAGGGTGTGAATGCATCAATTTTGTGAGCTTATCTACTCCAGTATTTGTGTTATATCCCCATTTTGGTGGCTGTAAACATCCCCTTTGTCAGGCTTGGTCCACATGTCTTGCACTAAGGAGTTCTGTGTATACCTCTGGACTGATCAGATTGTTTCAGACTGCCCAAGTTTATTTGTCATATTTCTGCTGTATTCCACAGGATCATTACTGTGATTTGTGTGGTACTTCACTATGATGATTTTATGATGTCTATTAGTAACTGATGGCATACATGACAGTTTCAGTAGAGCCTACCTACACAACATGCCTGTTGACATAACCCCTGTCACTGTAGCAATATTTTACATTTATAACTGCAATACTTACATTACGTTCCCTCACACTAAGAGGTTGAGAGTTAATGTGCTGAGGTATGACTCCACTAAATGTTATGATCATGTTACATATATATATATATATATATATATATATATATATATATATATATATGGATCTATGACTATTGAACGAAAGTTCAATAGTCCAAATCCACAATCACCGAACACACTTTAACGAAAGCACTTTCACTGAAAAAGCGATTTTGTTAAAGTGCGTTCAAAAAAAAACAATACATCTACCTTTGTGCAGGGGGCAAGCCCCCCTGCACCCCCCATGTGGGGGGGTGTGCCCCCACACACCCCCTACTTTAATATTCTCACTCCATGATCACACTACAGTGAGGAAAAGGGAATATTCCCTTATCTGCACCGTAGTACGATCTCCACAACAGTCATTCCCCCACGACACCTTCTAGCTGCAGGCATACTTCTGCAAAAGTGCTTTTTTGGTAAAAAGCATTTCACAGAAGTATGCCCGGCTGTTTGTGCTTCTGTGAAAAGTTCCTTCGGAGATCATTACCGATCCCATATAAATATATATATATATATATATATATATATATATATATCTATATTATATATATATATATATATATATATATATATATATATATATATATATATGTATATATGTGTTTATATACATATATATATATATATATATAGATAGATATAGATATATATATATATATATATATAGTTACATCTGTATATATATATATATATATATATATATATATATATATATATATATATATATATATATACATACATATCCTTGTTATATGTAAACATGAGTGTTGTATATACCTTCTAAGATGTATCCCACCATATGTATCTGATATATGTATATTTAGATATAAAAACATGACTAATTCAACACTATCTTCACTAACAAGTAGTAAACAATTGCAGTAGTCAAAGCAGTTGTTCACTACTATTCAGTACTATGTACTGAATGATATGTTTGAAAAAGCAACATATATTGTTACAGCTCAGATGGCTTAGTGGTTATGTGCTGTGACAATGGTCTGGTGGGTCCTGGGTTCAAAACCTGCAAAGCAGAACAAGGACTGTTGGATACAGAGTGGTTGAGACAGTTTTGAGCAGCTTTAAGCAGGTTTGTGTGGGTTTGGTAAGCGGTGCTAACGTATGGTTAAATAAAAAGACACTTACACCATGTTGGCATCGCTTACCAATGTGCAAATCTGCTTAGCATTTACATTTAAGCAATGCTTACACCTGCTAAGCATAGCTCAGCCATGTGGCACATGTAGTAACTTTTATACAGACCTGTTACTTGAGTTCAGTTGTACCCGGGATATGACACAGTCAATGTGTCACCACAGTGCCACATCCCTTGTAGATAAGGACAGCAGACCAACAGCCTGCTGACACATAGATACTTAGAACACAAACAGAATACATTATGTAGACCACAATCAGTCAGTGTTAATAACACCTATAGTGCATCATGGCTGGACAGCTACACACCCTGACATGTAAGCATTAATCATTCCAGCTGACAACACGTTAAACAGCATTACATAGCTAAACCTTAGTACATTCACTCTGTGCATCAGAACCATATTACCATGTCCCTGCATCAATGGTATGGATGACAGGGATGTGGCACAGGTATCATAATATGCACAGGGTGTGTTGTTGGTTTGCCAGAGGCCTAGGCTGAGCCATTTGGTTGACATTATGTGTGGGGGTTAGGGTGTTCTTTATTAAATGAGCTGAACAGACATGGTGTGTGTAGGTATGGAGGTGCCCTAGCTGTGTTGGTGATGTGTGTGTGTGTGTGTGTGTGTGTGTGTGTGTGTGTGTGTGTGTGTGTGTGTGTGTGTGTGTGTGTGTGTGTGTGTGTGTGTGTGTGTGCGCATGCACACATTTCTGCCATGTGGCTGCCCTATACAAGAGTTTGTTGGACAGGATCAGACTGTACATGGCAGGGTGTACAGTTCACAGTGTCCGGCCATGGTCATGGGAACTGTGCCTGCCAGGTGTTGCACGGGCACTACCAGCAGAAGCCCAGATAGGGTACTCTCCCCTGATGATGACAATTGTCCACTGGATCTGCATGCCTGAGGGGACCAGCCAGGACCATGTGCACATGGCTTGCTGCATTGTGGTGTGGACAGCACCCCCCTGCAGTGCTGGTGCTGGTACTGCCACTACAGGAGCGGCCATGAGTTGTTGCACAGCCACGTACACCTCCACCTGTTGGTGTTGCTGACCTATGTCCACATGGCCGATGCCCTACTCCCACCACATGCTCTACCACAGACACCACATGGTTGAGGATTCCCACCATCTCACCCAACCGTCTATCTATGACCTCTGCAAAATAATGGTGGGCACCTGAAAGACCACAGATGTAGTCACATACAGCAGGAAGAGTAGCCTTCTGGAGCCTCAGACTATCTCTGGTGTAATGTTCCATATGTGCCTGTGCCTCCATGATGGCCCAAATCATGCATCTGGTGGCACTTGCTGTAGCATTTCTCCCAGGGGCATGATGGCCAGCAGCCCTCCTATGAGCACCCCTGTACAACTGCCTGCATGGTACCTCACTAGGCATCCAGCTATGGCTGCTGTGTACAGACACACTTGCCATAGTCACTTCACTTTCCTGTCCCATGCCAACATCCGCCAACTGTCCCTCATCTGTGGCCACTGGGGATGGCGTATGTATGGGCATTGTGACTGTGTGCAGGGATGGGGTGGATAAAGGTGGGATGTCAACCAATGGCACAGATTCAGCCCCTGACAACCCTGCCTGTGCCTCACTATGCCTATCATATTTGTCAGAGTCTGTATGGAGACTAACATCAGTTTGTCTGCAGGAGGGACCCTGACCCACCTCGCCACCTGTGAGCGGCAGACAAGAAATATAAATTAAGATCTGTATGTTATGGTTTACTTCTACACACACACACACACACACACACACACACACACACACACACACACACACACACACACACACACACACACACTTACAGGTGAGGCAGCACAAAGATATTACATAGACCTGTCATTACCCAACACTCAACATGCATGACATATGGCACTCAACAGCATGCACTGTAGCCATACTCAGTCCTTGTTACCAACATTATACATCTCTGAGATGCATGAATTGTGTTAGTAGGTGATGTCCCTTCCCCTGGACCACACTGCACCCATGTACACAGTATTGCTGTGCCCCTGTACAGCACACTGGTATGTACTGTGCACCATATCTCACAAGTATACACACCATTGCTGAATGTGTATATGTGTGGCAGTTATGTTTGCTCTGTTGCTCACACCCCTATATGTTTGTCAGACACATACCTGAGATGATATGAAGACTGATGTCAACTATTAATATGTGTCTTTTATATGCAGATCTCATCATCAGCAGTGCATGCATGTGCAATAAAATCTGGATACACTAGCAACCTTGAAAGCTTAATGTGGATAGGAGTGTACACACCGTTGTTGACATGCCAGCCTCTTCTATGATATGCAGTGGGGCCACAATACTACATTTGTTAACATTACACACACCTGATATGTGACATATGACCTGTGCAATCCAATGCAGTATCAAACAAATGTGTTATTCATGCAGATGCTGAATGAGATGCATACAATATGTTGTTTGCATAAGTGTGCACACCCTTAAAATAATGGTTTGTTGAAACACCTGTTAAGTGAACTACAGCAGTCACTATTCCTGGAAGGGGTATACTAGCATGGCCCATCTACACTTGCCATTATTTGGTCACTCTTCCCTACAAATGTCCCCCAGCTCTGCCAGATTGAAAGGTCAGCTCATGTGCACAGACCTTGGAGGTCACACAGCAGCTTCACTATTGCTGTAGAATCAGGGTTATGTCTGGCACAGTTCATAACCTTCGATGTGTTCAGATATAGCCATTCTTAGCAAGCTTTGGATGTATGCTTCAGTTCACTGTTTTGTTTCAAGCTGACACCTCTCCACATCCTCAGCCTTACTGCAGTTGTTTGATAACTACGGGCCACACATGAGTGTTATTTTGCAGTGTTCCAAATTACAAACACCATGTCTACCAGCTAGTTCCAGCTAGTGAACAGCAAACCTAAAGGTGTACATTGGCACCAGCAAGCTAAATATTGGGGATGGTGGCCCTGAGGTGGAGTGAGGTGTTGCTTGTGCACCACACATATCTTTGTGAATACTGTCTGTAGGTTTGAGCCTTGGTCTCGTGACACCATTACACATTGCAACACATGCTTTTGGGAGACTTGATGTTATGTTTATGCTACCTGTAGAGAGCCCTGGATGATGTAGCATGTGGGACAACTCTTCCATCTGATTACCCTAACCCATAGTCTACACTTATGCAGAATCCAGACAATTGTCAACACAGGTACTGCACAGGCAGTACTTGCTAGACATTCTTACAATTCCCTCAGTGTTGCTGCATGTTTCTGGGCAGCCTCCATGACCAGTTTGCAACATGTTTTGTCATCTGTTTTGGATGGGAATCTGTTTATTTTCTACATTACTGTTGTCCCATACTTCATATAGACAGACAAGACTGTCTGCATTGTTTGCCATGGTAAATGCAATGGTGAGGTAAGGATACTTTTCCCACTCCTGAGTGCGACCTTTCAGATATGTGATCCATTTCATGGATTGTAAGATGAGTGCAAGCCACGGCTGCCTCTGTTGCAGGTGAGGGGGCAAATGTCATGGGCATACTTCTTGGGCAGCAGACCATTACTTGGTGTGACACTGAGTCCCTGCACTTGGAAGGTGTGTACTCAAGAAGAGTGGATGCTGTTAGTACATAACAAGCTGCTTCCACAATATGTTATTTGGAGTGTGTGCACACACATGCTTCCAGTGTTTGTTAAGATATGTATTCCCCAAATTTGTTGTCCTAACATAGGAATCTGTATTACACATTCATTGCTCATGTTAGGATCACATTACAGGTTGTAAAAAGGTGTGGAGTGTGGTATTGGGGTTTGCAGTTATTTATATCAGGAACAGCTGCCATTGTAATACTGGCATATACACTGTTGTAGCCACTGTATAAGGGTAATGTTTCAGACATGTCCCTACTGTAGGCCATTTGTCCCACCATTATGTTCATCTCTGTCCACACATCTTGCACAGACAGGTTATAGGTATACTGCAAGACTCTTACATACCCTTCAGGTATGCCACCACGGTGACCACTGTGATGCAGTGCAGTTAACACCAACAATAAGTGAACATGTACAGCATGCATTATGGGTAGGTGTGTTAAATGTGTGCTTAGCAAATAGCATGGCCATAACATGGCCGGTGTATTGGCAAACCTGAGCAAAACAACTCCATACTCACCAGCTACAGGCTGCTGCCCCAGTTGTATACAGGAGGACCTAAATAGTTGCGTGAGAGAAGTAATGTCAGTAGCCACACCTGTGGCATTGGTACAGTGTGGGGGCAGCATTTCAGCACATCAACAGTACAAACCAACAGTACTAGAGATTATGCACATCTGTTAATTACTACACTGCAGCAACAGACTATATTATCTGGCATAAGCATGTAGATACTTTGCAGATGAAAATGGATAAGAAAAAGTGGTCTATTAATGTGCCCTGGAGCCTCACCTGCATGCTCTTCATCCATTGCGTGCCCCAAGGCTGGCAATGCTCCTCAGCATGTGTCAGTAGAGGCTGGATGGCATGACCCCCACCTGTGGCTAGCTGGTCCCTTCTAACTGCAGCAGCACACTGATGGGCATGGCTGATCAGATCTGTACAGCGATGCCGCATCTGCTCATAATTTAGGTTGTGCAGGCTGACATCGTTTACCCTATGGACGAGCTCATTCCACAGGGTGGTCCTCTCCTGTAGATCCTGGGCCCTGTGGCCGAATAGTAGGGCATGATGCATGATGAGTTATTGGATGATTGCATCATTTTCCAGGTTTGTGAATGCGGGCAGACATTCCTGGGACATTGTGCCTGGAAGATATAAACAGGAAAAAAGGTCACAGGACCTCATACAGTTGTCCATGTGCACATCAGAAGTGGATATTACTGGCAAAAAATCCAGCCTATGCTATAACACTGTAAGCTATCATGGCTTTGACATCTTGCATTGCACTCCTGGCCCTGACCTGTCCAGTTCCCCCAATGCTGGACACTTAATGGCATAATCCACTATTCACCATTCATTTCTGTGTAGAGGGATGACAGTGGTCATCTTCCATGTGGATGGTGTGTGGATGGTGGCATGTGTGTGTTTGACTGTAGTGTGTGATGGAACTGTGAGGACATGCCTGTGTTCATGTAAGAGGCAAACTGTGATGTTCTCATGCCCCATGGAGACTTGCTGTTGTTGCCATCAGTCAGCATTATGTCCATGCTCACCATTGATGCAGACAGGAGTTTGGTTGATATGCATATCCCCCTGTATTAATATTGTGGACAGGGTGCCACTGTTTCCACCTGTCCTGCCTGATGCAGGTTGCCTGTATCCATGACAAGTGAGTATGAGGTGTGCTTTACCCTCATTACAGGTTGACTTGTGTTACTGGCTCTGAGACTGTGTACATATGTGAAGACATGGTTGCAATTGGCCTTGGTGGTTTGGATATGTTTGATTTCTAGTCATAGTCAGCCTTACAGGAAGTCACCTGTGAACCTACATGCTTGCTCATATAGAGGTGCACTTGCTTCCAAGTTGTGGTCTGCACATATGTGTCCCTGTACAGCCACTATAGCAACCTATTATGTGCTTTGTGTCTTGGTGCTGTCTACCAAGGGGGATTACTCTATCCTTGGTGGAGGATGGTTGTACAGGTAAGGTACTGCTGTTTCCATGTAGCTACAGTGGATATGAAGTGTACACACCCCTGTTACAATGCATGGTACTTGTGCAATTGGAACATGACTCCACAAAAGCACGTCAACACAATCCCCACCTGTGATGTGTCCTATAGCCTGCTCAGTTCAATAGGGAACATAACCTGTCTTGTAGAAACATATGGGAATTAAAACTCAGTACAGTAAGCCTGTTGAATGTGTGCACACACCCTTTCACTGATATGTTGTGTAAACACCTGCTGACATAATTACAGCATCCATTTGTCTTGGTTTGTACTCTAACATCATATCACATCTTCACATGGCAATCGTTGCTCACCTTCCAAGAAACAGCTTTGTTTCTTTTTCAATAGAATTGTACAGGTTATTGGTCACATTTGAGGTGAGAAACATTTTGACAAGACATTCTGTGTTCTCACTGGCATACAGCACACAGACCTGGCATTCCAACAGGGATGTGTACACTTTGATATCCAGTGTATATGGGTTTTGATATAGCTGTTAGTGGTAGGCATGGCCAGTGGGTCATAACATAGTTATACACTTCTCTGATTACTATGTGATAAGCATGCCTACTGTATTATCCATATCAGTGTCATGGTAATGCAACAATCAGCAGCAGTACACATTTTATTTTGTTGTATGCAGTGATATTACATACATGTGCAACATGCACATCCTATTTTCTGAACTGCTTGTGACCCATGTTATTACTTCTGTGCCTTTCAGCTGAACATATGCAAACATGCACATACTCAGGGGATACCTGGTACACATTTGTGTTCTGTGTCATTATGGCACACTATATTTACAGTCTTGCAGCTCAATCATACTTCTCAACCTGTTATATCAGGACTTCTGGTCATTGGTCCACATCACTGGGTGACAAAACAGGAAAGTCAATTTTAATAAAGTATTACTATAGCTGTCATAAAACAAGTATATGTGTAACTGACTACAGATATCTGTCACAACTTTGAATATTGTCCAGAAGAACACTGTACAGTTGAATGCTATTAATTCAATATATCACATGCAATTTAACACACTCATCTGCAACAGTGCTTTACTATGCTCATGCCCTATATAGGTATCCTAGATTTACAATAAAACATGTATACTACTCATATTCACAGGTAACATATGGATATGGGCAACATCCCATTAACTGGCCTAGCAGTGGTACAGACATGACTGTTTGACAGACACTCTAGTGTTTGCCATATGTGAGCTGTCCTTTCCCAGGGTGTGTCAGGCTCCTCAGCTGTGACCCAACCTATCCACCTATTAGAACATTACATCTGGACAAAGCCTAACATTAGGGGAGGATATATAAGGACAGATTGTAGATATGCTTCTTACAAACCTATGACATTTGTAGCATAATACATTTCGTATTACCATGACTGTTCTGAAGGTGGTGGGGTCTGAAACTCATGTGCCTGTCGTGACTTCATTACTTTCATCTCCAGCTATTTGCCAGACTAATATAGATGTTTGGAGAAACAGAATAAACACTATGATGGCTAAATCTTGACATTCTGTGAAGATCTGCACAGTTGACAGATATGGCCCACTGTAGACAGAGCCAGATTCTATGTCCGTAGCATTTGTTCAGCAGGACATCATTACAGCAAGTATTGATGGCACATATATGTCTTTCATAATCATCTATCCCATTATTACAGATCAAGTACTACATTCAATTACATGCTTACATGTTTTACATACCTGGTTTATCTTCAGGTTCCTTCTGTGTACAGGTTGTCTTCTAATTTCTTATTTTTTATTTTGAGGTTTTATGTGTTTTTTTTTTTTTTGGTGTCTCCACCCCCCCACCCCCCACTACTGGGATTGAGCTTGTTTGAATAGGTTGAAGTATGTCTTTTGTAGGTAATGCTCATGTTCAGGTGATGGCCTCTGCACCAATTGCTGTTCCCACTTGCTAACTGTATGCAGGCAGCTGTGTAGTTCTTCCAATAGCCAATGTCATTGCAACCCACTAATATAAATAACTACATCATGTGGGCATTATCCCTTTACCTTTCCTGTATGGAAGACATCATTCATGTGTGGGGGCAGCAGTGTTACAGACAGTAGGTAGGAAAAACTCTTACAACAGGATTTGTGGACACAGGTCAACTACATGTTTGGGGTCTATATTAGAACATCAAAGTATTACTACTTCGAATGTTCTAATATCAAACCCTTTGCATCAAATGCTGAAAATAGCGAAGCTGCAGAATATGGAATACTTTCCTAGGGAAAGTATTTGGTGGCAATTTCTGCAGCTTCGCTATTTCCTCGACTGTGGAGCAAAGGTTATGGACCGGGTTGAGGTAAGTGTGTGAACGAAGGTAAGTGTGCGATAGGAACATTATGGTTAGCGTGCAGGAAAGGTGAGTGTGCGATAGGGACTTTAGGGTTAGGGAGTGGATAAGGTGAGTGTGCAATGGGGAGTTTAGGGTTAGGGAGTGGGTAAGGTGAATGTGCGATAAGGACTTTAGGGTTAGGGAATGGGTAAGGTAAGTGTGCGGTAGTTATGGACCTTAAGGTTAGGGTTGGATTAAGGTAAGTGGATAGCTAGTAATGTATGTTTGGTTTAGTGTAGGGTTTTGTGAAGTGTATGTGTGTGGATTGTCATACTCACTTGCTGAATATTATTTTAAAAGGCAACAACTTTGGGAAATGCATGAGTCTTATTAGCCTTGTAAAGTCACTTACTACTAAATTAAACCACTGTCTCTCTCCCCTATTTAGATCCTAGTTAGCCCCCCAAGCTAACTGCTCACCGCGTGGCACCTAGACTACCTACGCTGATCTTACGGACTCCCTCCAAGTGCGAATGCACCTACCAACTACTATAAATTAACTGATAATAGATGTAAAACACCCAAAGAGTTTTAGGGTAAATAACAATTCTTGAGCCACACTTCCTAGTCAGGACGTGCTCCGTTGGCGGGAATCAGACAGTACCTCACATAAAATCAGCCTCTGTAAATTTATTCCCAAACAGTAAATCCAGGGAAAAAGGCAAGCATTTACTTTTAAAAATTGACTACTCCACCTAAAACCAGATACCTTTAGGACCCTGCTGAGTTCTTGTGGTTTAATCCCCACTGGCTTCGCTGGGCTGGCTCGCCCGGCCTCCCCACCCTGCCCCCTTATCCCACCCGCCCCCACTACCTCTACTTTTATTAGGACATCTAGCCCATCCCATATTCCATTCCACCAACCACAACTGTCTCCCACTTTGTCACTTCCCCTCCCACATTTCTGACTCTCTATACTATTAAACATATTTCTTCTTGTCCTATCACTATATCATGACCAAAAATACATACTCTAGCATCCCTTTATAGTACCACTCCTTCTTATTCCTTATCTTTTAACTAAATACGAAACTCACACACTCTCAGGTATTCCCTCCCAAAAGACAAACCTCCTCTCATTCAAACTATCCTCCAATCTTATCTCTCCCTCACTTTACTCTACCAATACCCTAGGCTCAAAGATAGTCCATCCCACCTCTACCACCCCAAGAAAACCACAACTAAAACCAATCTAAAATTACTATTTAAGCTCCAAAGACTACTAGACCACCTGAAAGTTTGTATCACTAAAGATGGCGATATCCACCCCAACCCAGGCCCTAGCACCACCAAGCTCTATACCCTCTAACTACGCCGGAAGTTCTGCTGGCTCTCTCCTTATATTTCACCTCAATATAAGAAGCATTAATAACAAAGTTCACAACTTACATGTTGCTAGCTACCCACTCCTGACATTATGTGCCTATCGGAAACATGGCTTAAAACCAAGCACCAAGGATGAAGAAATTATCCCACCCGGTTATAATATTCTTAGGGCTGACCAGTTAACTAAAAAGGGTGGGGGAACAGCTGTTATATTTAAAAATTCACTGAACGTCATAAGGAATCCACTCCAACCTAGAACTGATTGCCCTAAAACTATGCTTAAACAGTCAAAAAAGCATTAACCTTGTAGTAATCTATATACCACCAGGAAAGAACTTAGAAAACCTAGAGCAAACCCTCAGCTGGTTAGCCACTAATTTCCCTCAAGAAACCATAATACTAGGAGACTTCAACATTGACTGGTCCCTCTACTCCAAACACATAAATCCCCACCCTATCAACCTACATGGGTTCTCCCAAAATATTCTATCTCCCACTAGAATAGGAAACACTCAACAAAAAGAGAGTATTATTGACTGGATTCTTACCAACAAGGGTAAAACAACTATACCACGGGACCCTTCCCAACGACCTTAATGACCACCTTATTACTTATATCAGAAAACTCAAATGCCCACCTACTAACCTCCCCCCAACCAGACTAATTAGAAACAACAAGAAATTTGTCCCTAACCAATTTCTTGCAGAACTCAAATCTTGTAATTGGTCCATCCTAAAAACTTTATCGCTAGAAGAGCGTCTCTTATTTTAATGACACTTTCCTTAAGATACTTGACTCCCGCCCCAAAGTGACTTATCAGAACCAAGGTACGAATTGCACCTTGGTTAACAGGAGACACCAAAACTAAAATTAAACTTGGGACCAAGCCTGGAACAAATGGAGAGCTACCAAATCTCCCTAGATCGCATTAAGTTTCAACAGCTTAGAAACTTAACTAAAACTGCCATTACTACAGATAAAAACACTATTTCTGTCACCTCAGGATAAACATCAGCATAACCAAAGAAATTTTGGGCTGGATTCAATAATCTCCTCCATCCTGGCAAATCCACCACTCCCACCCTGAGAAACTCATTGGGAAACATCCAGAAGTAATAGCCAACA
>NC_056745.1:1281822106-1281824606 GCF_019279795.1 Protopterus annectens
GCAGATCTGTATTCTATTATTCATAGCAGTTCTGTTATGTTATGTAAATAGTAGTTTTGTCTATTGGCAATTACAATACTCAATGACAGGATACATATCATTTGTATTCATCTGGCAGTTTAGCAGCATGATAGCAAAGATAATTGGAAGAGCCAGGTAACTATCCATGCACATAACATATGTAATATCCACCTCTCTAGTATTGTTTGCAAGCAATAACAGCTGTGCATGTGTACATGTTATGCAAATGTGTAGTGACCCTTGTTACAGGGCTGGACCTCTCTAGTATTGTTTGCAAGCAATAACAGCTGTGCATGTGTACATGTTATGCAAATGTGTAGTGACTCTTTTGCCAGTGCTGGGCCAAATGGCTATGTGCACACCTACACAGAGTGGATATTGAGAGTACAGACACACTGGTTGAACTACCAGGTTTGTGTAGCCCAACCTCTCATTGCCAACCTAACAGCCGCTTGCACATATTGTATGTAAGGTAGTGCACAGCAAGTAATGAACCAGGTTGCATATCATCTTTAATTCCAGTGTAACATCTGCAGTAGGAGTGTAAGATGTAGGAGACAGCTGCCCATGTGTAATAGCTGCTTAATAGGTGATGGCTCACACTATCTGATTATATCCTGATCATGTTGATAGTGGCATTAGAATCTATTGATACATGACTCTGTTTGGAGAGTGGGTGTCTGTACCCAACAGAGATCATTGTCCTGGTGTATATGTGAGTATATACCCAGAGAAGGAAACAGACCTGTAGACACTTGCATCATCTGTAATTAACTAACAGGATGTGATGTGCTCCTCAGAGGAGGATTGCTGCTAAAGGTAGCTACAGTGTTTCCTTAATAGCCAGTGTTGTCACGTCCATAACACAAATATTTATATGTGAGCATCACTGTCTAAAACATCTTCATAAGCAATACGTAAACTAAATACAGTACTTGGTACTTGTACTGAATGCTCATACAGGCATGTCCACTAGTCAGCTACTGGTGTTTACTAATGTCAGCTTTGTGTATGTGGCCATCCTGGGGGAATGTAATCTCTATGCCATGTACACTGCCAAACCCACCTAACATCATACCTCACATTGTTTGGGATGCAGCTACAGGGGTAAGCTGGAAGGCAGCCCAGTCTAAATCCATGGCTGGACTGGACAGTCATGAGGTGTAGGTTAACACATGTAGCTCATCAACACAACCAACACACACCCTTACCAGAACACAGTAAGGACACCCACACACACTACCAGAAATCACACACATTCACAGACACATCTAAGTATCTGGCCAAACAAGTGACCCCCCCAAGCAGGAAGAGACAGACACCGAAATACACAAACTGTATGACATAGTTTGCATAATTGTGCCACACCTCAGAACACGTGACTGGAAACATGCCCTACAGTACTCATTTGTGAATGCAAACTCTAGCACTATGTTACACACCAACCTATACGAGGGCATACATACTGTCAGCCGCCTGTCTGCCATGATTAGTCACATACCCATACACCTAGACCACCTTTTGAACTATACACATGGCTCTGGCATATTCCATGTTGTTGTGCAGGACCTGTGAAGCAGTCTCCTGGACTGCATGGAAACACATATAGGAACTGTCAGGTCTTGTAGCTGATGCAGGTATGTCCCAAGGCCTGTGTAGCATTCTGCCATTGGCCAGAATGATACTGCAGTACGGGGATAAAAGGATTGTATTCCACTATTGCCTAGTGTAGTGATGCAAGTCAAAGGGTATCCAGTATCTGTCATCCTGGGATGACATGGTTGACAGACCATTATGCTTTACCAGACAGGGCCTGCACCTGTCACCTCTGGGAATCTGCATACTGCCAAGGGCTCATGCTTCCCCTATAGTGCCTTCATCATGCATGGTTCAAGTGAAGGTCCACTGCTGTTACAGAGACAGCCAAGCAATAAACTGCGGGTCTCGCTACACAATGATACATGTCAGAAACACTATACGGACACACATATGTCAATTCCTAACATGGAGAACATATCTGTGCAGTGGCTGAGGCATGTTTCAAAGCTCCGGAGAGCATACCTGCATGACCATGTTATAACACATACCTCACCTCTTGCCCATTATCTTTTATTGGAACACACATATGCATATGTATGTGTATCACACAGCACAGATGCAGATATATAATTTATGGGTCACATACAGGTATCAGGTAGTAAGTCAGTATGATGTGCATATATACTGACAGGTAAGATGTACCTAGTTGTAAACCTGTGTGATTACAATAGGAATCCATTACAATGTGTTCTGTACATGTAAGTGCATGAGCATGCACACTGTGGTCTTCAGTGGTTAGAATCGGAGTGCACCCCAAACAGCCCTGTGCTACTAAGTGCATGAGCGTACCCACTGCCACCTTGTGTAATTTGAGTCAGTGCATCCAACAAACCATTTGTTACTAAATGTATGAGCATGCCCAGTATAATCTTGTGTAGTT